>NC_091131.1:181297785-181305285 GCF_040183065.1 Periplaneta americana
CTCAAAGACTCCCTCGTCTGCCCTGTGCAAAGGATCCTAGCATTACACGATTTTAGAAAATATATTACACGTAATTGACAATGCAAAGAACACGTTTGCCTAAGAAAGAACCCTTGAATTATTTACAGTGACAACTCGGAGCACTAGTGAAATATATTAATTCTTGTGTGATAGCAGATTTAAATGTATTCTGACAGAAAAAAATTAACTAGGATCCTCTAGAGCGACATTTTGAAATTAGAAAATGATTATCTTGTGATAATTACCATAGACTTTCTACATCTGAACATTTTTCAATCTATGTGCCAGTTAAAAAATGTGCTGTATGAAAGTGCTAATTGTGAACTCCTAATTGAATCCAAGCACCTAGCTTCTACTTCATTAAATATGCATGTTTAATTATTAATTATTTTATTTTTAATAATAGCACTTTAGTCGTAATTAACGTACAGTATAACTCTGCTTTGCATCTAGGCTAGAACTTAATCTGGTTTACAATTTTATTACATTTGTTTATTACGTTTCCACATCATAAGAGATTTCTAATCGAGCATATGAGAAAGTAAAAGATCTCATGGAAAAGTCAATTTAATTTTCTCCAATAAGTAGCATACAAGTACTTAATACAGTGCTACCATATTGTTTTAATTTTACAAAACACAAAATAACTTAGGTATTTCAAAAGATCAAAATTTACATTGGCACAGATATAATATCGAAGCTTAATTTATGAGTCTACTTGCACGTAATATTTTTTGTTCCCCTGAATTACGTATAAACCAGATATAACTGCAACTAATAACTAAATGGTAGATAAAAAGTATTGGTGAAAATAAAATGTCTCGTTTATTATATTACATTCTTTCTTGTGTATAAAAACTATAATTGCATGTCAATGCGTACTTTA
Organism: Periplaneta americana; assembly: GCF_040183065.1. NCBI lineage: Eukaryota > Metazoa > Arthropoda > Insecta > Blattodea > Blattidae > Periplaneta > Periplaneta americana. The sequence goes on from NC_091131.1 coordinate 181,298,693, forward strand.
TAATGCCATAAAAATGTTAAGTTTTGCGATGCTGTACTTTTTCTTTGTGTATTTCTGCTGAAGCCGGCACAATGTTCCATTTTTCGGTTAATTATTATATTTACTATTCAGGATTGTGTTATATAACTCACAATTTGTTAATGTAGTAATATTACATTTTTAAAGAAGTAAAATATTGTAACTAAGTACTCTACAATACATTCTTATCTAATGGGTTATTTTTAAAAACCTTTTTCATTCACTTGAATAGCGATCCTGAAACTGGGCACGGAAAACAGGGCTAGCGCCACTCGGCGACGAACCACTGAACTAGAGGAAGTAACGTCACTTTCTCTTCTACCCACTCTGCTCTAACACTCACGAATAATGTATGGCACTTGAAATTTAACAGTCATTGACAACCAGAGATGAAATGTAAGATCTGTAGAACATCGGGTCAACGCTAGGTGTGTTTTTGTTTTGCTGAACTTCAAGACAATGCTAAGTCATTTAAAGTTCGTGTGACTGTAGCCTGTATATATTTTCGTTGGTTTTACTTTGTTTATAGTTCGATTTTTCTATTATTTTATTTTATTTCTGGTGATGTAGAAGAGATGGTCTAGCGGCCTTAACTACACCAGATTAAATAAATAAACAAAAATAAATAAATGTATATATATATAATTAAATTAAAAAAAACAGTTAAACGCAAGGCTCATGATGCAATGTTTTCTTCTCGGTGCCCGCTCTACAGCTGTTTAAATTGAGTTAACCTGGTAGGCATTAATTATTTCATGTAAGTGACGCTGTGTAAAGATTCTTCTTCATGAACGAGGTTGTCTATAGTTCAGTTTCCGAGATTTCCGAAAAGCCTAACAACCAGTTTAATTAAAAATAGAAGTAAAAATGAAAACCCAGACAATGCAGGGTGTTCCCAGCTTGTTTTATAATAAAATTCAAGGTTATATACATTTTATTGTCGTTGTACAACGTGTTTTGAACATATCAAATTGAATTTAACTATTTGTATAATTATTTCAATTTTATTTTTTAATTTTTAATTTTTCAATTTGAATTTCAAAAACAGTGGGACGTTATCTTTTCCCAAAAAGTTTTAGATACACTCCTTTCTTCCTTCACATCCGAACAAGACATTGCACGTCTCCTAGCTCTCCAAGAGAGTGAGTCTGGAGCTTGGTTACACGCATTACCTTCTCCTCACATCGGCACCCTAATAGATAGCACATCCTTTAAAATCGCAATAGCTTTACGCCTTGGTTGTAAACTCTGCCAGCCACACCAATGTACTTGCGGGGGAATTGCTGATATTTTCGGTCATCATGCACTCAGCTGTGCGAGGAGCAAGGGCCGCATTCCCAGACATACATCACTCAATGATATCATTAAAAGATCTCTGACTTCTTGTGGCATCCCGTCTCTTTTGGAACCACTAGGTATTAGTCGCGCAGATGGTAAACGACCCGATGGTCTGACCTTAATTCCATGGTCTAGAGGAAAATCTTTAATTTGGGACTCCACTTGCGTTGACACTCTAGCTCCATCTCACTTGCCGAATACCTCCAGACGCGCAGCATCTGCTGCTGAATTAGCCGTGAAGAAGAAAGTCAATAAATATGCTCATCTTTTAGACAATTATATCTTTGTCCCCTTTGCTGTGGAGACCTTCGGTCTTTGGAGTCATGACGGTAAAGTTTTGGTATCTCAAATCGGCCAAATTTTGATCTCCATTACTGGTGATCACCGTTGCACTACTTATTTGCGTCAACGCTTAAGTATAGCTATTCAACGCGGAAATGCAATGAGCGTTTTGGGTACTCTTCCAGAGTCCAGCCCTTTGGACGAACTTTTTCTCCTGTAAAATTTATTATCTCTATGTAAATGTTTATATTTAGTTTTTATATATGTGTAATTGTAACGGTGAAAATATTGTTAATCAAATAATTTTTTATTTATTTATTTTTTTCATAAGTGTATATTATTTTTGGGAGTGTTTTTTGTAAGCAATTTTATGAGGTTGTTATTGATATGCTGATAAATTATTGTCTTTAGTCTAAATATGAAATTTTCGTCTAATAATGTCTCGAAAGTTAAATTTCACGTTCTGTATTTTATCATTATTTATAATATTTCCTCATTGTTGATGGAAATTGCGCGTGAAGCGAGAGAAATGGAAATGCGAGTTCAAAGAAAGCGGATCGAGTGAGAAGGAATGAATGAATGAATGCATTGTTGCTTAGGCTCTGGTTTCAATTGTTATTGTACACTATTAAGAATTAAAATAAATAAGAATATGAAAATAGAAAAATAAATAACATGTAAATAAAATTGCAACAGGATCTGAATGAAACATCAAACTTTAAATAGTGCTCGTAGTCCGCGGCGGCAGCCTCTTTCAAGCTGCACATTGTTCTGTCTGTACGTTATTATCAGCTACAGCTCGACCAATGCTGTGTACAGTCGTGTTGTGGGTGTGTAGCTATGGATCGGAAACCTTATAAAATAAATTCACTAACAAATTAGTCGTGTTACTTATAATGTTACTAAGTTTGCAGATATAGATTAGGCAAAGAAAATCCCCGTCGAGAACGCAATGGAATGAGTTCTGGCGTTGATTGGTTACGGTAGATCAACTATTTGCAGAATGCGAAACAAGGGGCATCACTAGAGCCCGGATGTTTAGACATTTATAACAGTTAAAATAGGCAGGCAAAAAACCAATAAAACGTAAAAAAAACACAATCAAGTTTGAAAAAGGCATTATAAATGAAGAGTTCACTGCAAGAATGATGGATGTCACTTTCTTGTCGAAAATGAACCAAGACTGTCAATGCATAGCTTAAGGCATATAGAATGTACATAGCAGTGGCGTGCGGTGCTATTTCTCGATGGAAATGCCTGTTATTATTCGGTTGAGAAGCTTTCATCATCCAGTCTGCTGTCAAAAAATCTGAAAGTTAGAATTTATAAAACAGTTATATTACCGGTTGTTCTGTATGGTTGTGAAACTTGGACTCTCACTCTGAGAGAGGAACATAGGTTAAGGGTGTCTGAGAAAAAGGTGCTTCGGAAAATATTTGGGGCTAAGAGGGATGAAGTTACAGGGGAATGCAGAAAGTTACACAACACAGAACTACACGCATTGTATTCTTCACCTGACATAATTAGGAACATAAAATCCAGACGTTTGAGATGGGCAGGGCATGTAGCACGTATGGGCGAATCCAGAAATGCATATAGAGTGTTAGTTGGGAGGCCGGAGGGAAAATGACCTTTCGGGAGGCCGGGTCGTAGATGGGAAGATAATATTAAAATGGATTAGAGGGAGGTGGGATGTAATGATAGAGGCTGGATTAATCTTGCTCAGGATAGGGACCAATGGCGGGCTTATGTGAGGACGGCAGTGAACCTCTGGGTTCCTTAAAAGCCAGTAAATAAGTAAGATTTGAAAATATGAAGGCAAACAATTGAAAATGCTACGTAATAGCTGCTATAAGAACGAGCTTAATATTTACAATTACGAAACTGATTGTTGGCATCGTGAAGATATGACATTATATTCTGTAACTGTGGATTGTCGATCAATATTCATATTACACCAATAGCATTAAAGCACGATTATTAGCAGATTAAGCACCGAAATAAATTATTTTCATTTACTATTGTTAGCAAATTGAGTCACTTTTCATATATTTAAATTTCATTCACGTTACAATTAATTAGAAAATTACAAATAAACAAGAAATACTGCTTTAAAATCACAGAACAGCCATTTACTTATTATTGAATTAGCAAGGCATACCTTAAAAAGGCAAAATAAAAATTGGCCCTATTACTTTTATTTACCACAAATATTTATATCCATGAAAATAATGACTTACTTCTACTCAGTAAAAAACGCATTTTGCCAAACATCCGGGCTCTAATCATCATGAAGAAAGCAAGATTACATCTATAGGAATGTAGGCCCGTTTACTGCCAAGAAAACTGAGAGACAGGCCTACCTGGACGGAAGTATCGTAAGAAGGGAATTCCAGGGATATTACGAAATTCGTTAAGAAACTCCATTTTGCGTTACAACGCTTGGCTTTTGTACTGCACATCCCTGATGTCTACGTTACGACGCTATGTAGTGGATGCGCTGTGCGCTCTTGTACCGTGATTGGGAGCTGCTATCGCCTCATCCCTGCCTTACGGTCATAGTAAACACAAACAGTACTGAGTTAGTGAGTATAGTATGTTCCAGAAATATGTTCGCGTTTTCCAGTGACAAAAGAGCTTTCAATATCGAATCTTATTCTCGTACAGGTACTGCCGTCCGTTTGCCTATGTCGCATCCCGGTTTCCCCCACTTGTTTCTGCTCTTCCTCTGTAAAGGCTAGTTGCTGAGCTGTCTCCTTTTCTGAAAACATTAATTTCTGTTAGGAATTCGACGACTATGTAATATTATACAACTGTTTAAAATAACTTAAATAAGAGAGTCTCGTTAATTGTCACGTGATCTCCCTCCTTTCCACGATCCTGCGGCATAACCACTTGGACGGACAGTAGATAGCATGTCTGAGTAATTTTATCTTTTCGGGTCGGGCAGAAGTGACGATTGAATTTACAGTACGTAAGGTACTCTTTTATAGAGTAGGTACAGAATTATTTCAACATGAGTTACTAGTACGAAGAACGAAACTGGTAATTGGGATTAGGTATAATAGTCTATAGTGCGATAATATGCACATTAGAACTGAAGCCTGTATCGAAATGAACGGCTACCATTTTAAAAAATGTGTTTAAATATCCATATTATGATTATTTTTCAATTTAACTTCATTCTCTCTATTGTACGCTAATGTGTTGTAGACAGTAGCCTATAATATACACTGCATAATGAATACGACCACATGGACAGCTCAGTTCGTGAGTAAAAACACTCATTGTTAATACTGTACTATATTTTGATTAAAGAAAAACGTAATGAAAATGATCAAACTTAAAATCGCGTTATTCCTAGTTTGCGTAAATGGATGAACTACTTTTCATCCCTTCTATACCTAGTAAAGTGATTTGTTTGCATTTTACGCCACTATCATCGAACTCCAGTCGTGGAAAGGGGTAGCAAACGGTATTTCCGGTTCTCAAACGTTGATCCAAAGGTATAGCGAGGTTAATATTAGAAATGTTAGTAAAAACAAAATGATGTACCTGTATATGTTTGCATTGTGGACCTAGTATCTGATTAGTGTGATTACTAGTCTTCGAAGTTGAGACACATTTACTCTGAAGTGAGGTATGCATAGAATAACACGAAAGCAGCTGTCAAAAATTTCTCTCCCCTCATATAGCGTACCTGCATATTATCATGTCAGTTAAATGGAGTTGTTGCAAAAAAAATTTTAAACGTTCCCCTGAAATAAGTAAATATAATGTTGGTCAGAATACATTGTATAGGCCCATCAACTTCTTATTACCGATTGGAAATGAGGTCGCTGCTATCGCTACAAACAGGAAATATGCAACGAGCTCAGTAGTTCGGACACTTGCCGTCGGTAACACTGAATAACAAAAAAACACTTTCGGTGGATATCTTGGTATCCAACAAGCGTTCTAAGACAACTGGAACATGCTGATTCCGAATATGCAAACCATTTGTCTCTATTACCCACCGTTCTTGAGATATACGACATCAACCATTATGTTTAAGAACTCACAGACAGGAATTTCAGTAGAGCATTTATTGCTACATGGAGTAATAATGAACATGGCTTTAGCTAAGAAAATGATGCAGATGTGCCACATGGCACATAATTATAATAATAACATAGTTGAAGGCATAATACACATGTAAAATACATATGTACATATATAGAATATACTTCCTTAATTTAAGGTGTGTTTTTTGTTTGAATTTCTTGGCTGTAGAATTTCATTTGTGATGAGCATTTGTCATGTCGCGCTCAAGCGTCCATCAGTAGTCAGCCAACATCGCTGCACTCCCATCGACCCTGATAGCGTGACTCCATCACCGAGATGTCTTAATGAAAACGTTCATCATGTTCGTCGCTGACTGAACCTAGGTTCTCGGGGAAGAAATCAAGATGTGAGTCGAGGAGATGCATTTTGAGGGACGTGTTGCAACCTAGCTGTCTGTACGCACTGATGCACTTCTGAACAACATTCACATAGTCAGTCGATTTATTATTTGCAAGGAAATTGACTACGACTGACTTCAATGTCAACCGTGCATCTCTTTGAGTGCCGCCCAATAAGTCTTGGAAGTGCTGTCAGCAATGATGTTCCTTATTTGTGACTGGCCAATTTTTCTTTATATAGCGGTTCTTTCTGTCTCTGCTGTCCCACTCGCAGATGAAGTAGCTGTACTTGGTGTACCCTGTCTGCATTCCCATGAGAATTGTGATAACTTTTAAATCACCACAGATACGCTAATTGTACTTGTGAAGTATTTTTTTAAGAAGTAGAGATATGGTTTCGTACGTCCCATTCAGGTGCGTAGAATATGCAACCGGTACTGAAGCATTTCTGTTTCCGTTGTGTAATAATACTGCCTTTAAACTTGTCCTATATGAGTCTATGAATAGTCGCCA
>NC_091131.1:181610285-181697785 GCF_040183065.1 Periplaneta americana
AGTAAATCTACTGACATGATCCTGTCGCATTTAAGCACACTTAAATTCCATCGATCTGACTCGGGATCAAACCCGCAACCTCGGGCATAGAAAGCGAGCGCTATACCAACTGATCCAACCAGGCCGACTGGAGAGAAGTATGGCCTCATTCCATTGGTTGTATAGCAATATACTTCTCTCCTCCTCTGTTAACAATGTTTACTAAAAATCAAGGAAATACAAAATACGATTGCATGCTATACAAGTTCAATACAACAATGGATAGCAGTTCTATGGATAAACAAAATTCCTGGTACCAACGAAACGAAATTGGACCACAACAAGGTTAAATCAATATTGAGTACAACCCTCTTCAGATTATACATTATACAATACATAGCAATAGCCGAAAGAAGTACCAAAAGCAAAATTTGAGCTGTCTAATGACGACGAAATGCAATATAGCAGCGTTTGTCAAAAGTTTTTGAAGTGGGGACCACTTTCTTAAGTCGGAACAGTTCCGCGGACCACCTTACTCTTGGTCCCTTCGAAAGCAAATTTATCATTTTTGTAGCATATTTTAATAGTCTACCAGTATTTTAAAATAGAATTAATTAAAATTAATAAAATTAAATTAATTTTATATTAATATTAACTAATTAAGCTAATGTTAATAGAATATAATTCAATTTTGTTTCTTTAATAATTCAAGGCTATAAGAGTTTGGATAAACTTTGACTTATTGACAAAATAAATAAATAAATGTTGGTAGTGACATTAACGAGATGGATGAGCCTGCCGATTCTTGCACAGTTGTTCTATATTTGCACGTATGCTGGTAAGCTTAAGTCGGAGATCGTCACATACATCGAGTCGATTTCGGTAGCCTACTTTGTTTTTATTAGAGATAGTGATGAAAACCCTTTCTCACACATACGTGGAAGCAAACTGAATTACAATCTCTAAAGCATCATTGTACAGTTCACTATATTCTCTTTTCACTTGTGATGAGGTCCAGAAATTGACCATACCTTTCGCTTGGAATTTAATTTTAAGTCCGGTGTCATTCGAGAGTTCAATTAACTGTTCTCTTTCACTCAATGAAAGTTTGTTAGTTTCAATATCGCAATGAAAGTGATCAAGAACGTATGAAAATTCGTCACATTTACTTGGAAAATAAGTTTCAAATTGTGACCTCAGAGTTGTATTATTGGTGTACGTGCCCATTTCAATGTGCAGACGGGTGTCGGCAGAACTATTAAGAAAGTCATCAATACATGAAAAGGTTCGGTCCTCTGTTACTAATTCGGGTGGTCCCTGGCTAGGTTGCAGGGGCGGCGCCAGATGTGCACGGAAAAGATGGCGAGACACACCATGTTCATAATGCTTTAAATCCGTCTTTTGTTATTTAGAGTAGAGTGGGAAGTCGGTAGCGGGGTAGGGTAATTAATTTCATAAAATGTCAGTACTAGGAGAAAAAGTGAAAGGTGATTGTCATGTGTCATTTCCAAACTCTGGGATTTTCAGCTTTAGAGTGATACTCAGTTCGTTTGAATTTTGTTTCTTCTGTCTTTTTTTGAAGGACCACAAGGGCAGACCTCGAGGACCACAGGTGGTCCGCGGACCATAGTTTGAGAAACGCTGCAATATAGCATATCAAAATTTAAATGTATACAATAAATACTGTAACATCTTAAAAAGATTTGTTGGTAAAAATAACACTACTCAACAAGGTTTTCATAACATGGACAAGAATAATTATGCGATCTCCCCTCTCACCCTTGCCATGATTTGACGCTCGTTGTAACAATCATGGTAGCCACAGATGTTCCATTAACTGTTGGGTCAATAGCACTGCCATCGTGATCTAATACAGGCCGTAAGGCAGACCACGTGACTCGCTTAACAGCTGATCGCGAAAGGCGGTCTTTCAACCGTATGAATTAGTTGCAGTGCATGAAGAATAACGTATATTTCTCTGAAATGCAGTGTAATTGCGTCAGTAAAATTTTAAACAGTGATTGTGAGACACTTGAGACACAATTTACTTGCAATTTAAGGTATAATATTATTTTTGGTGTGAAAATTACGTTGTTGCAGGCAAAGTTCGTATGTGTAATACCTGCCTTTATTTCGATTAAATATTGCGCCCTTATGTGGTTAAGTCAAATTTTGGTCTTATAAACAGTAGGCTAAATATGTGTAATAATATATACGTGAAAGTGAAACACTGACTGGCATGTAAAGTAAGTTGTGATTAGGCCGAAGTGCAGCGTTACCGATATTACTCTTGTCTAATCCATTATTGTTAGTTTAACGTATTTGTCTTATTAAATTTAAATTATTGCGCCCTTTTTATTTGTGAATAACCTACATTATACGAGTAAATAATACGACGTTTGATAATATACACAATTTGAACTAAAAACGAGATACATATAGTATATTACGAAAAATTATACCCTATAGTTTTCATTACTGTTACAGTATCTAGAATTGTAATTAGTTGAAATAAAGCACTCATGCTTCATTACGAAATTCTTGCACATTAATTTATGCACGTTTCAACAATTTTCAGTTGCATCGCACGCATATTTTAATGTGTTGAAGTTATAGGTTAAGTTTATTCTATCAGTATTTGCCTTATTTCCATATTCGCAATTATGCATTATAATTAAGCATAACGCTACGTATAACTTATAAATGCAATTTGTCTACACTTCAATTGTATTTATTCGTTTCAGACGGTACTCCAGTCTGAAGTCTGATTAGTTTAATATGTTACTAGTGCTAAACTAGCGCTGAGGTAGTTCCCTTCGTATTCATACATCTTGCATATACAAATTAGTTCGGTTCGTTCAGGATTTTAATATGCCTTGCTTATAGGATCAAATGCATCTCCACAAAAAATAAATTCAACTGTTTTCAGTTCAGAAATTACCGGAACTATAGCTCAGCGCTACTAAGTAATATAACGTATGTACATTTCATATGAGGGACTGTGGTGAATTTTCTACCTATAAGTAAGGACGGTAACCGTGTTCTGAAGTTTATCCTAAAAATATATTCTTCTTTATTAAATCTCAAAACCGTTTTCGTTCTCAACTTAAGCTTAAAATGTTGACGCAGATAGGTTATGTTAACATGGTAAATTCTCTTCACATAAAAATAACACAGTTTTATTTATTATTCCTGCCACATTATGCAACACATAAATGGAACTTATACACATATTACATTGAATAAAAATTTAATTGTATTATTTATTTGTTCCCTACTTTACTGGGTTGTAATGAATTGTATTTATCTAACCTACCAGATTAACACACAACTGTACATACACTAATTTCATAGGAGGGACTGTGGTAAATTTTGTACCTACAAGTAAGGAAGGTAGACGTGCTAAATTAAAATCACAATATAAATAATTCTTCTTTATTAAATCTCAAAATAGCTTCCATTCCAAACTTAAAATGTTGATGCAACCAGGTTATGTTACCATGTAAAACTCCGTTCACATTAAAATAACACAGTTTTGTAATTATTTCTGCAACATATTATGCAATAAGAAGTGTGAAGGGGTCTTATACACACATTACACTAAATAAAATTGAGCGGTGACACGCTATAAAGTAATATCTTTCTCTCAGCTCCGTATACTCAAATAGAAAAGCCCGACTCATCGAATGACGTCACACAACCTGCATTACGACCTAGTCTAGATCACGATGGCAGTGGTCAATAGAAACAAAACAACAACCGTGAAATGTTCGATATGTTATCGAACAGTACTGCCAACAGAAGACATTATGGCAGGCTTTGAATCACTAGTTATTGAAAGAATGTTTGTGGAATAAACATGTTTGAGAAACGCACACAGATGTTATACATTCAACAACTTTATGAGTTATATTATTATTTGTTCTATAAGTAGAATTTTATGCAACCGGGCCTTAGTGAAGTACTTCGTTTAACCGAACTAAGCGTCATTCCTCGCAATGCAAGGTCTATTTCAAATTGAACTCTTTCATTCATTCATTGTTCTGCCCAAGGGCAGGTCTTTCACTGCAAACCCAGCTTTCTCCACTCCTTCCTATTTCCTGCCTTCCTCTTTATCTTCTCATATGATCTATAACTTAACGTCGTCTGTCATCTGATACCTTCTTCTGCTCCGAACTCTTCTCTTGTTCATCTTTTATTTCAGTACATCCTTCAGTAGGCAGTTCCTTCTCAACCAGTGACCAAACCAATTCTTTTTCCTCTTCCTGATCAGTTTCAGCACTTTCTTTCTTCACCCACTCTTTCCAACACAGCTTATCTCTCGTAGTACACTCCAAGTATTTGAAGCTGTCCACTTGCTATACTACCTCATTAAGAACTCGCAGGTTTACCTTCTTTATTTTTATTCCTACGACCATGGTCTTCGTCTTGTTTGCATTTATATTCATCTCATACTGCTCACAGCTATCATTTAGCTATTGAACTGTGTATTCATTAATTACACTAGCCTGCGAATTTCAACTTTGTGTTTGTTGCCTGAAGTAAATAATGTGATTTTATATAATGTCGATGTGCTCAATTCGAATTTTCAATCCGTTTACTTCTATCACGTCACGTTTGTTTGCAAAATCACTTTAAATGTATTGTATAATTACGTGAATTTCATCACAGACTTTTTCATTTCACTTTTTTATTTCAAATGCAAAAGCAATATTTAAAAGACACAACTTGCTGCAATTATGTGTATGGTTGTTCATATATGTTACTAGAGTGTTTTTGCTTTGTTTTGTCTTGTTTACTTCACTATTGCATGTATAAATTAGCACAATGCATCACACAAAAAATTACACCACTTCTTCTTAGTTAAGGAAGTCCTCCTGCTCCTCTTTCTTTTATTTTTGTCTTCAGGTATTTCACTCTTTAACATCCAACAATAATGAGGATGCATACTGGTGCTACATCGTCCCTACTATCTCCTTTCGAACTCCTGCAGATCCTTGTTAAATCGTTCACCTTGCTCTTCACTAAAAATCCTAGATTTTTGGGGAAATAATCTAGGTGAGAAAACAGAAAATGAATTTTGATACTCATGTTACAACCAAGTTCCTTGTATGGTTCAAGCATGTTAGCCATATTGTTTCGGTAATTAGGTCCCTTGTTGTTACCAAGAAATTTTAAAACAAATTCACAGAAAGATATCCATGCTGCTTTCCCCTTTTCATCCACAGTGTTTTTAAATGCTGCATCAGACATCTGTTTTCTTTAGTCAGGACCATTAAATATGTCTTCTTTTAATTTGCTTCAGATAGTAGTGGAAATTTCTCACATATGTATTTGAAACAGTCTCTTTCCTTATTTTAAGCCACGTTCTGCAGCACCCGACTCTGGTAGATAGTCACTGTCACTCGTCACAATTTCCCTCACCTCTACATCAGACTCAGATGAAAACTGTTCAAGATTTTCTAGTCGCACAGTGATTGGTACATCAGGCCCATGGGGTACAGGTAAAATGGCTGACTGAATAACTGGATACACGATTTGGTTTTTATTTTTAGAATCGTACCCCTTCACATCACACGAACAGAAGTAGCAGTCATTACTATGGTTCGACTGCTCTCTCCAAACCATAGGTACTCCAAAAGATAGCAACAGTCTTCTGCCGTTGATCCAATGATGAAGTTCTTCAATGCATACTCTACATACTTTGTATGGTGCCCAAGCTTTAGTTTGGTCTCCAAGTTTGATTCCAAAATGAGCAAGATATGACTTTTTCACAAAATCTGTAAAATTATGCCTCTGCTTAGGCAATGTGTACATTTTATATAAGTTATATAACAAAAATGGTCTGGATTATTTATGCATTCTCGATGCGACATGGTAAATACTTTCTTACTGAACTAAAAACTCTCAACTTTCTACTACACAATAAAGCTTCAAAAACTGATTTCGTTTCGTTTTCAGATAAATCACAGACTATTGAAATATGAAAGGAACTAGTTGAGTTGAGTCTCTCGCCAAGATATGGCTGACATTTCTATCTCCCACAAATAAAGATAATGGCAAGGCTGCACGTTATTTCACCCTAACTTCCCTATACACTTGCACCCTCTATCTGCTAAGAAACATCTGTTATCCTCGATTTTCAATATAAACATCTTAAAAATATTTTGAATACATTTGGTTTTCATATCTTAACATACTAAAACTACAGTTGTTAAAGTATTAGACTATAGTTCAAATAATTACGCTATAAATTGTCGTAATATATTATAAGAAAATTAAAAAAAAAAAATGGTACGTGATAGGAACTTTCTGGCTTCGAATTTGACTTCAGCATGCTAAAAAGACCCTAAAAACATTAAAACTTTGGAGGCAGAAATTTCATCGCAGACCAGTGTTATTTACAAAAGCGAGATGGCCTATTTACATATTTAAATTTTATTTTTTGTTAGTATTTTATACTCATTATGAAGTATAAATATTTAGACTCGATGCTTCAGTGTTTGTTACGAGATAGTTACCCTTAATAAAGCTTCATTAAGGCTAACATACGTCCCGTGGAAAAGTAGGACTGCGTTCATAAAACTTTCGTTGGTACAGAGAAGTGTTTCGACCTTCGTTGTAAACCTCAAGTTTTTGTGAATATAAACAGGTTCTTGTACATACAGTATAGCCTACTGTATTGATATTGGCAGTTACGCGGTTTGAAGACGTGACCATGGCAACCGCTGAACCTGCCACCCAGAGTCCATGCTGACATTCGCGACTTATTCACGTTAGCACGTGGTAGCAGCTGTTTTGTGTGGAGGAATCTAATCTTCGTTACTATGTAACAGCAAGTATTGGTGTTCGTCATGGCTATTCTTCTCACAGTCGTTTTGTGTTGATGGAGGTACAATTATTTCTAATTTAGTTTTAAATTTAACTAGCTGTGTGTGTGTGTGAGTATTTCTAACGCGATTTATAGTGTTCGTGCATTTATAAAATGTCGCAAGACAGTAAGTTCTTACTCCCTCAGTTAACGGCAGTTTTACAGAACAAACTTTAACTTAATTATACCTCGGAAAATCAATATATTGCCTGCGTGTATTTTTAAAACCACTCTCTTATTTTGAATAACATAATTTTCATAGGCGATGTGATCGCGAAGGGATTAATTTTGTTATCCAACTTGTAGAATCGTCAGAAATAACATCACTAACATCTTTCGCTGTATTTACGTCATCAGGATAAACTGAAATAGGCCTGATTCCGCGTCGTTATCAGGCCACTGATACTAATATCTGAAACGCCTAGCTCAGGTAAACCACACGCTCCACTATATTTCTGTATTGTTCGCCACACTGTGACATTCTGATTTATGTAGGCCTGTCACTTCCATACGAGACATTATTAGCTGATGTAAGGTTGCCCGTGCATCTTTCCTTTGTAACTGTAAATTTATTAGCATGCAATCTTGATTACGGTTTATACCTGCTATATATTGTTTGCACACTATGTAGTTCTACCATATTGGCATTCACTCATAGTTTATTATTATTATTATTATTATTACGAGTTCGTGTCAGCTGTTCAGTTCCGACCAGTGAGCTCTGTACTAATTGCAGACATACTGAATGCTTTAAAAGCGTGACGCGATTGCTGAGCGCCTGAGCGTATTGCTATCTCTTTCTAACATAGTGTTGTCCTTGTCTCCCTTGCTGTAAATGTTATCGTACACCCAGCCGCGGCGAATATGCGACTCACGGGCACATTGTGGCTCGCAAAGATAGCTGTGTATTTACCCCCACCCTCTCACTCACTGGAGTCAAACTCCGTTCCATTTGTATTTGCCTCTGATCTGCGAGTGGCGTATCGTCGCAATGTCTCTCTTCAATACATGTACTGTACATCTACAAAAACCAAAGTTTCAAGGAGGATGGCAGGACGCATTTTTTTGCTGCCAATATGGTGAGAATATTAAATGTATGATTTGTTCGCAAGTATTGCAAGGAAAACTGTAATTATTATTATTATTATTATTATTATTATTATTATTATTATTATAACCCTATTACTATTATTACTATTGTTATTATTGTTATCGGAATAATTATCAGTCTTTATTTGCGGATGAATAGTCATACACTTATTTCGTTAACAGGTCTAGACCGAGCAAATAGACTGCTGGAATTGAAAGAAAGAAATGAACCCCAGACTACTAGTAATACACAAAGCATGGCACACAAAAGGAACCACGCCAGTTATTTGGTAGCTTGGGAAATTGCGAGGAGTTGTAAGGCACTTGAGGAAGGGGAATTTCTAAAAACCTGTATGATAAAAATTACTCAAGTTTTGTGTCCACAGAAGGTTCCTAATTTTGAAAATTTACATCTTTCTCGTCAAACTATCGCCACAAAAATTGAATTCCTTTCCAATGATGTCACGAGACAGATGGACATGAAACTCAATAGATTTGTATATTTTTCTCTCGCAATTGACGAGAGTACTGACGTCACAGATACGGCACAATTGGCCATATTTATTCGTGGCGTTGACGAAGAGTTAAATGTTGAGGAATATCTTCTAGACCTAGTTCCCATACAAGGCAATGCTACCGGTGAGGAGATTTTTTATTCTTTCCGAATGAGTGTCGAGAGTCACAATTTAGATTGGTCTAAGCTGGTGGCAGTGGCTACAGACGGAGCGAAAGCAATGGTGGGCGAAGAGAAGGGCTTTCTTGGAAGATTGAAAACTTTTCTTGTTGAAAGAAATATACTAAATAAAGTTCATGCAATTCACTGTATTTTACATAAAGAGGCACGTTGAGCCAAATCAGTGTCGTTGAAATCAGTTCTAGATATTGTTGTAAAGATAATAAATAAAATAAAAGGTAGTGCGTTGAAGCACAGACAGTTCAGACAACTGCTTAAAGACCTTGGAGAATCCACGGAGGATCTGAAGTATTTCTGCGATGTTAGGTGGCTTAGCAGAGGGTCGATGTTACGACGTTTCTTTGACTCCGCGAAGTAGCAGCAACATTTATGCGAGAGCAGGTAATTTTAGTAAACTTCCATAATTTATTGTCACTAACTTTTATTATTCGCTGATTCATTTATTTACTTTCTGACAATAATTGTATAATTGTTTTTAGGGCATGGAAATACAAGAACTAAGCGACGAAACCTGGATTTGTGATTTGGCTTATTTGTGTGACATTTGCGAGCATTTGAACAACTTAAATGTGAGACTTGAAGGTCGCCAGAAAAAATGTTGTTGCAATGTACAGCACACTTCAGGCTTTCTCCGATTTTAAACATAACAGAGCAAAGTCAAAATATGCAACCCATCTCATTCAAAACGGACACGAACTTGGCTCAGTAAATGATACTTTAACAATAATTAAAACATATAAAGATAATATTCATATAAATACATCGGAAGAATATTATATTTCGAAGTATTATAAAAGAAATAAATCTTTAATTAATGAAAATTTACCTAACTTACAGAACACACTATACAACATATGACGTGATGTATTCATGCGCTTACTGTCCACATCTTCCTCAGACCATGACATACGTAGTCGTCACACAGTCCTCACACAACCACCACATAATCAACATCTAAGAAGGCACGTCTACACTGAGTAAGTCTATATAGATATTTTTATGCAGTTTTGGATAATATAACTAAAAAGCTTGATTTATACATTCACTCAACTAAATTATATTCTCAAATTGCTGCCAATACATAATAACCATTCCATCACCCAAAATAATAGCACCTAATTTTTGACCTTCATTTAAGTTCATATAATGCCAGTTAAATACTTGCTACATCAATGCCATTAGTAGTGATTTATTTATTCAATATTTGATCTTTTTCAGTTAATTCTGATACTTGACTTACGCCATACCACATGCTTATTACAATTACAGTTTTGGATATCGACAATACATCGCCATGTAAGTTTCATCCATTTAACATATTATATAAATTAAATGTTAAATCCGTTAAAATTGGGTCATCAACTTATTGATTTCAATTACTTCCAGACTGGAGGAAAACAGCATTATCGACAAAATCAAAAATACATTATTAATCAACACCAAACAACCCAGCGTATAATATATTGGCGTTTATAATAAAACCATACAAATTTGAAAAATAATTACGTGACACAAACCATGATACATACGTTTCTGAATGGTGGAAATATATATATTATTGTGAAACAGAAATAAGAGTACAATAAATATAGTTACTGTAATTTTGCAACTCTTCACATTCATAACACTTTTTATCTCAGTTTTATATTTTATTATCTTTATCACTTTTAAATCATGTCATTTTATTATCTCATATTTGAAGACTTGCATTTATATATATGTGAATCAATACATTTTGTAATCTCTACGTGTATTTTAAGTAAGTGACAATCAGGGCAGTCACATATTAATGTCAATGTGTATCACAGCAATGTTGGTTTTTAATATGTCTCATTTTGCATGCCACTAAGTATGTTTTGTATTTGTAGATATTATGTAGAGAGCACTGATATTGCTGAAATGTACTTCGTATCTGATGATGTTTGCGTAGACCAGTGATGTCAAAGAAAGAGCGCATAACGGACGTTCGATTCCTTCCCGTGCTCAAGTGCTGGAGTGGGATGTCGTAAACACAGATAAGAGCAAGACACAGGGGCGGACAAAGTGAATTATTTTCACACGCCTAGCCTTGAACGGAGCAGTATATGCCGCACGCACTGGAGATAAGCGAGCGTTGTGCGTCACTTTACTCCTGTGTTTGTGAAAACTTGTGATAAAGCTAGCCCAGCTATGCGCTATTAGACGAAACATCACATGTTTTGTCTCCTGGCCTTGCTTGTCTCTGCTAGGACCCGTCTCACAGTCAGCTGGTTACTTCACGCGCGTACTATTTATTTTCTTTATTTGATATTTTCAATACTTTCTTTTCAACGGTGCACCAGTAAAAAATATGTTTATTTGTACTTTCAATGCGGAATCTAACCATATAATTTAAAAATATTTTTTCGTGGGCAAAGGCGTCTTAATGAAGAAAAATCTAAATTCCTCCATTTCCATAAAAAGTAAGAAAAACTGTTTACATGTCAATATAAACTTTAATTTCTCAGCATCAAAATAAACCATGATTTTGATCATTGGGTGAAAGGGTTTCGGAGCCACAACAGTTTAAAGTTGCTAATTTTGTGAAAATACGATAAATTAAAATACTTTTAATTTAAACACTATTAAGTTCTGATGCCTCAAACTTTGCACAAAGCATTGTATCACAGTTGTCAACGGACAGAAAAAGTTTCATTGTATTTAAAAAATGCAGGGTCAATTTTCTCTATATTTCGGTCGATTTGAGATGGAATAGCCCATACATTAAATTTGAACACGATTTATTTAGGCCTACAGGACTGTCTTCAATTGAATACCTCTTTAATAACTGTACTTGATTTTTTTGTTATGTAGCCCTATACATCTGTCAATTCAGTTTACGTATTTGGAAATTAGAAGTTTATCACATTAGTATATACACTGAACTTTTGTAAACTTTGTGTTTACAGCACATGTTTATGAATCATTGTTTTTAATTTGTTGTTTGTATTTCTTTATGTTGGTGTACTTGCAATTGGGGATAACTCCCTGTAAAGACCCTCAATAAAGAAATAATAAATTAATTGATACGTAGTAAATAATCTAGATATTTGCACTTACGGTGGTCTGTAATGTATGTAATAATTTTAATCGTTCTTCCCCCTCGATATCTCTGTATGTTTGTTCACGGTATGTTGAATAATGTCGCTGTATGCTGCTTTTCTTACTAATCGTATGTTGTCCACATATTAAGCACTGTATTATCTCCTTCCTGTTCCTTGCATAGGAACTGCAGTGCTCATTCGAACTGGAACTTGTTTACGATCTCTTCGCTGCATGATTAATGCCAACTGCACACTGTACAACCCTCACTGAAGTACGTATTCGTAGCTCCAGTAGCGCAAGCGTTCTCGTAGCGCATATACGCTCTGATTGACATCACTGGCGTAGACCAACGAAAACATTCATACGTCTTTTAAATATGTAATGTAAAGGTGTAGCACCTTAAACATATGCTGTGAAGTCAGTGACTGAAATAAATACTTTTAATATACAATATAGACTTCTCTGAAAATTAAAAATGAATTGCAAAATTTAACAAGAAAGCTGACGCTCTTGATGGAACACTTATACGAGTCCCAGCTCCAGTATTTTCCATGTTTACAGTCTCTTCAAAATATTGCTCCTCATAAATTACATAATTACATTGAGATGCTGAACATTCTTAAACAAGAATTTTGTGAACACAGATTTAATGATTTAAGAAATTTAGAGCGTGACATATCTCTGTACGTCGACCCTTTTTCAGCAGATGTACGAATGATGTGGTTAGATCTTCAATTTGAACTCGTAGATTTACAATGTGATGTTGCAATGAAAGCTAGATGTAAGGACTTGACAGATGTTGAACTTTTCAAATCTTTGTCAAAAAATAAGTATCCGAAGCTTCGTTCTTTCGCTTGCTCTGTTAAAGCCATGTTCGCTATAACTTACGTTTGTGAAAAATTATTTTAAATAATGAAAATAGTGAAAACCAAATTTAGATCACGACTGACAGACAAACACCTTCGTGATCAACTACGTCTGGCAGCAAATGACATAGGCCTAATTTCTGATTTTGAAACTCTGTCGCAGAGACATTGTGAAGACAGTTAATTTCAGGTCGTGATAATGTAGCCTATATTTTCTTGTACAGCTGTCAAAAGAAAAAGTGGCCGCTCTCCTGAAATTAAGTTCCCTTCGGGTATCTTCGCTACAATTCGGAGATAGGCGATGTTACATGTTGTTGGACCACGTTGCCTGATATCTACAGTTATAATTGAAGTATTCTCTTTGTGATTCCATAGCGTAATGGTAGCGCTCAGGCCTCTTATTCATGAAGTCCTGCGTTCGACTACAACCTCGTGCTTTTTATGTTCTTTTTTGTTATGTTTTTGAGAGAGACAAACTATACATAATGGCTCCTTTCTCTTTTACGATTATTTTAGTAATTAACATCAGGTTCATTAATATATTATGCCATGACTTTATCATTATGATATTGTGGCTGCAAATGGAAAGAAAAAAGATTTTATTCTCAATAAAAATATCTTTCGTGGCATAAACAAAACAAATTTACTGGCGTCGGCCTTAAAACATTCAAACAATTAAGCGTTCAAAAAACAAAACAAAAAGCCACAATTCAATATTTAGTCTATCTTCCTCTTATCTCGATCATCTTGCAGTCGAGTGGGCATGGAATCAACTAGTCTTTGCAAATAGCGACTGTTCTTAGACACGATATTCCAGGCATTCTGAACATACCCACATACATAAGTGTTCTGTCCATGGGCAGGTCTTTCATTGCAAACCCAGCAATCTCCAATCTTTCCTATTTTCTGCCTTCCTCTTAGTCTCCGCATATGATCCACATATCCTAATGTCGTCTATTATTCTTTTCAACCAGAGACCCAACCAATTCCTTTTTCTCTTTCTAATCAGTTTCAGCATCATTCTTTCTTCACTCACTTTTTCAAACACAATTTTATTTCTTATTCTGTCTGTCCACTTCACACGCACCGTTCTTCACCACATCCACATTTCAAATGCTTCAATTCGTTTCTCTTCATTTCGTCGTAATGTCCATGTTCCTTCCCCATACAATGCCACACTCCACACAAAGCACTACACTAGTCTCTTCCTTAGTTCTTTTTCCAGAGGTCCGCAGAATATCCTTCTTCTTCTATTAAAAGCTTCCTTTGTTCATGTTTGCAGTTTTTCTTGGGAAGGATAGGCCTAAATGCGGTAACATCCCGTTGCTTTCCGCACACCACTATCTCTTTCGCATCTTATTAAATTCCAGGGGATCCAAGCGTGGAGATGAGGAGAGTGGATTTGACTAATTGGACCCTCCGGACTTCACCGAAAGTCACGGCAAGGGTTAAATATTAATTCTATCAGGATGTTTGACCCGATCAGAGACCGGGAAATCTCAATTAGCCTTTGCCCCCCGCATCCTGGACTAGCTTCTACGAATCATCAGAAAATCTTAGAGTGTGATTGGGCCAATTTTTCCGAAAATGTTTCCACACTTTAGCCCTCGTAGCTCACCGGACGAACGTCGGAATTTAGATGTCAACGTCTCAGGTTCAATTTCTCGTTACTCCTTTTCATTTTCTTGTGGTTCAAGATAGTATAATGTGATAATACAAAAAGAAAAACTAATAGCAGTATTATGCAACTGGATTTTTCCAAACCTAATATTAAATTTATGTTATTTATATCGCTAAAGAACGATTACAAAATAAATAACTTGAATATTATTTATACAGTATCACTAAAGAACGATAACAGAATATAAATGATAAATATCGGTTTGTTTAATTAATATAAGATATTATATAATACGTATTTAATTATCTAAATAAAATAACCTATTTTACAAAGAAAGATGGTTATTTGTGTTATAATAATTACTTACATAAAATAGAGATTATTTATATTGCGAACTAACAATAACAATATAAATAACTTGAATATTATTTTATAATGCTAATGAAGGAAAACAGAATATAAATGATAACTTGAATATTATCTATATCGCTAAAGAACGATAACAATATAAAAAACGTGAATATTATTCATATCGGAATTTCACAGATTTATTACAGATGTATTTAAGAAATTGTAGAAGAATAGTAAATTAGTAACAGTGTCCTATTTATTCTTCTTGGAGCCAAATTTGTAACTTTTAAAAGTGTGGTTACTATGTTGAAGTGTATGTGTTGCAACGGATGCTTGATGTGTTATGTATGTGAGTCAGTTATGTGATGCTTGATGTCGTCGCAATGTCGTAATTATAGTTTGATTGTGTCTGTGTGACTATTGTGTATTAATTTATGATGTATGGTACGGAAAGCTGCGTATTTGTGTTATAGAAGTATTACGTATGTGTGTTGTTAATGTTTTTGTATGTTCCAAATTGATACCTGATATTTATTTTGCAATCGCAATGCCTAATTTACGGTTTGTTTATGTTTTGTTTACATCGCGTAAGCTAATTTAATTTTCTTTTCTATTTCTCTTTATGCTTATCTTTTTTGTGTATGAAACTATAGCCCTAACATACATATGTAAAATAGGGCTAACCACCATTGGAGATACAATAATAATAATTATTATTCATATCGTTATAAAACGATAACAGAATACAAATGATGACTTGAATTTTATTCATATCTCTAAAGAACGATAACAAAATATAAATAACGTGATATCCATAAAGAACGATAACTGGATATAAATGATAATTTGAATAGCATTTACATCGCTAAAGAACGATTAAAAAATAAAATGAAAACTTGAAGAAGGCCCGAACCCACAACCTTTGAATCATTAAACAAGCACTCTACCTCTGGCCTACGAGGCGCAGACATGGAACACTTTCATAGTTCGGGAACTGCTTGTACAAGCACATGCATCGTGTAACATCGCCGCGACCCGAAGTGGACTTTGAAAATATTCGCTGTTCACGAGTGCGGCCACTTTTTTTTGACAGCTGTACAGTTACCCTTAAAAAGAATGAGACGATTCTTGGTTGTCGGAAGTTAAAGTTCTACAGCGCGGTTCACTCGATATCGACGTATAACGATAAGTACCATGACAAATAGAACAAGAATTGTTACAAGGACCACAACAAGGACAAGGACCAGAATAAGGACCACGAAGAAGACAGCCATTTAAGGCCACGACTTCACAACATAGCTCGGGTAACAAAATATCATTGCTTCTCTATACCGAATGGCAAATGCCTGCTATCGGATCTACATTCTGGACTGCTGCTGTCACTGTCTTGTCTCGGTAGCTCATATAGTAGCGTGTCGGTTCCACCATATAACCGAAACTTTTCGTGTTCGATCCCAGGTAAAACTTTTTTTTTATTGAGGTGTAATTAATTTGTTCAGAGTTCCTCGACTGTATAATTTGTCGAAAAATATGGAATAATTTATGCCCAATTTTTGAGTCTACAATTGGGCTGAACCTCGTCAAAAAATAAATAAATCTTACTTGGAAGTTAAAAGTATTCTTCCTAAAACAAAAATCACAAAAAACAAAAAGAGACCTGTTAATTTAAAATCTTGTCCACATACCATCATACATTTCTCCAATCGAAATCCACTCGATTGGTAGCGAAGGCAAGACGGTTGACAGCTTGCGCTTCCCCCAATATTTCCATTTGCGCAGCCCTCCGGCTCCTAATACCGCGGTTCCTCAACCTGCTGATCACAGTCTGTGAAGAACCGGGAAAGTTAGATGCTGCTCTTATTTCGTTAGCAATCCGAAAGGGGTCCAGTCGAACTGTCTCGAATAAGAGAGCAACCTCTTTCAATGAAGAAATCCGCGGACGCCGAGGAATAGGGCGATTTTCGACCTCCCCTGAATCTTGGTAACGATGAACACACCTCGCGGCTGTACTTCCAGGAACACCGACCAAACGGCCAGCAGATCTAGCCCCATATCCAGCTTCAACTAGAGCTATAACTCGCTGTCTCATGTCACGTCGGTTCGCCATTACGATGAGAAATGAGGGATGACGATAATGCTTTAGTGTAGACAATGACTATTTAACGTGATATGGAATTATTGAAAAAAGGGGCATCTTGCACAGTAAGAGTTAATAAATCAACCCTAAATTAAATATTTAAATAACAGCATATAACAGGAAGTCCAATTATTGTTGCGAAACTAATCAAATTAAATCTAATTCCATTAAGTAAACAAATCCCAAGTTATGACACCACATTGCTACAGCTAAATTCTAGGTTATTAACATAAGCCTTAAATAGGTCCGTGCTTATGCGTTGGACGACAAAACCAAACATCGAAAGTTCGAATCTTGCCGAGGAATGTAACTTCTTACTTTTTATAATGTAAATCAGACTTCTAACTACAATCATTCATATTTCTTACATTATTTATTAATATTTATAGCCAACATTGAATTTGTAAAGAAAAGACTTTAGAAATCTCATTTGGAATTTGTGATCTGTAGTGACGGAACTTTTCCGTAAAAGTAAATTAAATTCACTCCTTGAAACTGGAAACCTTAGTCGTAGAGTCGTTTTCTCACCAGCATACAAGATGAAGTAGCACAGCCATTGATAAAAGTTTTGTACACAGAATTAGACTGAATCCCTATTCGACAGAACCTATAATCAATGGCTTGTCTGAACATGATAAACAAATCCTAAGTGTTTCCAATGTCACTGAACAATTTCAAAATATTAATTTAAAAACTAAAAAAGGGTCGTAAATGCTGTATCTAGTGACTACTTACATTTATGTCTACAAAATGAATCTTGGAAAAAGGTATGATACTGGTACTACTGATATTAAGAGTAAATGTATTGTATTTTTCACTTAATTTCAGAATCACTTCAGTGGATGTTCTCCACTCGATGTGAAAAATTCAAAAGTAAAAGCATGTAGATAACGCAGGGACTTCAAAATCTCATGTATTAAAAAGAATAATCTCTATGTAATGAGCTGCAATGTAATGATCCTCATGTTCTTAAATACTACAAGAAGTACAGTGTAATTTATCAACAATTATGAAAGAGGGAAATAGAATACATTTGAATAGAAAAGTACAAAATTCAGATAATGCAATTAAAGCTATTCGGAATATAATTGAAGTTAAACTTGCAGATATCCTAAGAAAGAAAATATTTTTTCATTAAAACTAGTGATTATAAAGTAGAGGATCCCAAATCTATTGCAAATTCTTTTAACGTCTTATAGTATATAGTACAGAAATATTATTGACAAATTAAGCATTCAAGGTTTTGCAAAAGATACTGCAATTTGTTACTTAACACATGCATTTAATAATTAATCTGAGGACTTTGTAAAACTCTATTTCAACATTATTTAGCAATTTCAAAGTTATTTAGACAAAAAAAATCGTTGTGTAGACTAGGAATCGAACTCGCACTCTTCTACACGACACGCAGAAGTCTTAGCGTCTGAGCTATTGAAACGACACGAAAGCTTTCCTTTCTGTGCGGAGTGTCGATCTAGTCATGAAGGTCCATTGTCGCTTTAACTACACGATTTATGTATATATTTACCTTTTATTTACGTAATACTGTCATATGTTTTGCAGTTTTTTAAGTGAATTTCGGAACGATGCTAGTAACAAACCAAATAGCCTGCATTTAAGTAACTCAATATTCGTTATCTTGTGTATCAGTGCTCTGGTCTCTGATCATGCGCAGTGTCTTGCATCTGAGACTTAGGAATACTCAATCGTCTCATCCTTTTCTAGGGAAACTGTACATTTCTCTTTTCGTTGTATGTACGAAACATTAGTTTGTAGCCTTGTACTGTATAAAATTATATTTAAATTCTGGACGTAAGGAAAATGAAAATCCGTCACTGAGTCAGACAGTTGCTTCACTTCCCCTTCGGGTGTCCGCCTCCCTCCATAGGTGCTATGCACGTTGCAGGTTACACAGTGGCTCGGCGCACGAACTCTTCTTCGCCACGGCGACGTACACAATATCAACTCGTTGTAATCTTTAAAACTATTTCCGAAACTCCAAACTGTTGATGTTTTCTATGGATGTTACTAAGTTATCAGACTTGGAGTAAATGAAATCTCAAAAATGATATTAAATGACAGTAGACCTCGCAGAAAAATAACATGGTTTCTAATGAAGTAGTGTCTACGAAACCTAGCGATCCCGAGTTCAACTCCCAGCAAACTTCTAAGGAACTGGATGTCATTTTCGTAGTCTTTTTAGTACCGTATTAAGTTGCCCTCAGGGAAAGGCCTGGCATAGGCTAGTGTTTACACGGAAATTTTGATGTAAAAATATGTGGAAAAAAGAGTGGCGTACTTGTTCTTGACTTCTTGTTAGGGGCAAGGGTTTATATAAGAGTTTTGTTTGTAATCATGAAATTATGTAGTTCTCAATGCATTTGACCCCAAAAAACCTATACAATTTTTACTGTGACATTGTTTTCCTATTACGTTTAACACTTTTTTATTAATAGGGTTTTTAAAGAACATTACTAATACTTTAACATAACGAATATCAGATTAAAGTTACTTGTGATAAAGATCACTCAATTTAATATCATATAATCTCTCCACGGTACGCCAATGGCAAGAAGTCTTAACCGCTTTATAGACGTAAAATCTAGGAGGGAAAATGATTAAAAAAGAAACGGTAACATTTTGGGAGTTAAAATAGGTTCTACAATTAATTACCAGATCAGTATACCAGTTTAATATTCCACTTAGCAAAACTAATAACCAAGGAAATACGATTGCATGCTATACAAGCTCAATACAACAATGGATAGCAGTTCTAAGGATAAACAAAATTCCTTGGTACCAACGAAACGAAATTGGAGCACAACAAGGTTAAATCAATATTGAGTACAACCCTCTTCAGATTATACAATACATAGTAATGGCCGAAAGAAGTACCAAAAGCAAAATTTGAGCTGTCTAATGACGAAGAAATGCAATATATGAATATAGCATATCAAAATTTAAATGTATACAATAAATACTGTAACAATCTTAAAAAGATTGGTTGGTAAAAATAATTGGTAGATACAATCGACGTACTGAATACTTACAAAACATATAATAAAACAAACTTACATAGTTTAGTTTATTTACTTACGCTATTGATCATATACATGCAGTAGAATTTATCAGTACATAAGAGAAGTACTAGTAATAATCACTAAAATACCAAAAATAATTAATAGAAACAATACAATGAAACCTGCTAGAGCAGAGGAAAACAACGTACAAGTTTCCCCCTTACTGAAATTTTCTTCTGCAAGTGAGCATTGAACAGGAAACAGTAATTTTACTTGCATTCCAGGGCGAACGTGACAACATTCATTTGTGCAATCTCTGCTAGTATAACTGTGTTGGAGACGAACTAATTCTCTCTTCGTATTGCTTGGATCCATTGTTTTAGGATTTCAGGACAAGAATGCAAAATTAATATATATAGCCTATCGATGGCCCAGAACCAGGCTGTTCCAAGTCCATTTTATTATTATTTTTTTTTTCAGGAGAGCACTTTTAAGCTGCTGGCATTCAAAGCTTCGTGAAACAATTCGGAATAGCTTCTCAGCAATCTTATGCAGAGGAATATTTACAATTTTGTTCGATTCATATAATTAGGCCTATGCAGACGACAACTGGAACTCAGTGAAACAGATTTCTTTCTTATAAAAAGTTGGACTTAGAACAGTATGGTTCTCAACCATCGATATCGATATATATATATATATATGTATATATATATATATGTATTGTAACGTTTTTAAACTAAACAACAATGTAATTTTATTCTTCCAACAATAACTCTCCACACAGTAACACAGCGTTCGTTATTGCACTCCACAAACGACAATGACAACTTACTTGGACTATTACGAACAACAATGAACTGTTAATCTTAACTAATATTTACAAGGCACTATTTACAAATCAGAACTGTCAGTTCTCAGTTCACAGTTCTTCTAGCTCAGTCACTCGAGTTCACAGTATCTCGAACCACAGACCTTCAGAGACAGTCCACTGTACTCGAACTCAGGTCCCTCCAACTGCGGTCCACTGCACTCGAACTCAGGTCCCTCCAACTGCGGTCCACTGCACTCGAACTCAGGCCTTCGGATGCTGACACAGTTGTGGACGCACACTCGGGTCGAACTCCGGTACACAAGACTGGCTTGCTTGCTCTGGCTTACTCAATGAATGGCTGAATAAACTAAAAAACTGCTCAAGTTCGCTCGCGTTTCTTCTTTTATAGCAAAATCATAGTTGCGAGAAATTTCTACGGGTGTGCAGAGATAGCTCTCTCGAATTATCTGGATATCTCCACTTCGACGGACTTCTGGAAGAGTCGGGAGGGTCCGTCCCCCCTTCACTCCGCACGCCGCAGTTGCGCGCACACCCTCCCCTCGTCGCGTTGACGTAATACACCCCCTCTGCCCTTCAGCATGCAGATGCTCCCCGTACCAGCGTTTCGTCTGCCGCGCGCCCTGTCGGACGCGTGTTCAAACCCCGTTGCAGCTGTCACAATATATATATATATATATATATATATATATATATATTAATAGTAAAGATTCTAGCCTAGGCTTACAGTATCACTTCGTTTTACCTTCGGTTTTCTCGTAACAAAAGCAGAATAAACTTAGGACTAACTATGGAAATGGATACCACTTCTCATTCTTTGGTCTTCTGAACAACCAAATGTCACACAACGTCTCTCAATTTTTTTTTTGTCTTTATTGCGCTTATAGAACATGAACTTATAATAATAATAATAATAATAATAATAATAATAATAATAATAATAATAATAATAATGATAATGATAATAATAATGATAATGATAATGATAATGATAATGATGATGATGGTTTATTTTAACTGGCAGAGTTAATAGATCGACTATTGAGCAGATTTTTTGTATTCGACAGGTATTGGAGAAAAAATGGGAGTATAAGGGTACAGTACATCAGTTATTCATAGATTTCAAAAAGGTATATGACTCGGTTAAGTTTTGCCTCTGATTGAGGTTCTGGCTGATAGGCTATGTACAGTTACCCGTAAAAAGAATGAGACGATTCTTGGTCGTCGGAAGTTAAAGTTCTACAGCGCGGTTCACTAGATATCGACGTAACAATACGAAACATGACAAATAGAACAAGAATTGTTACAAGGACCACAACAAGGACAAGGACCAGAATAAGAATCACGAAGAAGACAGCCATTTAAGGCCACGATTTCACAACATAGCTCGAGTCACAAAATATCATTGCTTCTCTGTACCGAATGCCAAATGCCTGCTATGGGATCTACATTCTGGACTGCTGCTGTCGCTGTCTTGTCTCGGTAGCTCATACAGCAGCGTGTTAATTTAAAAACTAAAAAGGGGAGTAAAAGCTTAATCTAGTGATTATTTACATTTATGTCTACAAAATGAATCTTGGAAAAACGTATATGATACTGGCACTATTGATATTAAGAGTAAGTGTATTGTATTTTCCACTTAATTTCAGAATCACTTCAGTGGATGTTCTCCACTCAATGTTGTGAAAAAATTCAAAAGTAAAATGTGTAGATAACGCAAGGACTTAAAAATCTCATGTATTAAAAAGAAGAATCTATATGTAATGAGTTGCAATGTAATGATTCTCATGTTTTTAAATACTACAAGAAGTACAGTGTAATTTATAAAAAAAATTATGAAAGAGGGGAATAGAATACATTTGAATAGAGTAGTACAAAATTCAGATAATCCAATTAAAGCTAGTCGGAATATTATTAAGGTTAAACTTTAGATATCCTAAGAAAGAAAATATTTTTTTCATTAAAACCAGTGATTATAAAGTAGAGGATCCCAAATCTATTGCAAATTCTTTTAACGTCTTATAGTATATAGTACAGAAATATCATTGACAACCTACACATTCAAGATTTTGCAAAAGATACTGCAATTGGTTACTTACAGATGCATTTAATAATTAGTTTTAATATATGTAATTAGCCAATAACTGCAACAGTGCTCTTTCATTCAATCATAACATGAATGAAATTGAATGCACATTAAATTAAACACTATTGCAAACACGTAGATAAAATAATTAAAATCAACTGAAGGGGTGAGAATGAAATAATCCAAAGCCGCACTTTTAACAAAAATTGTTTTGTGCGAGTGCATTTGTTACACATATTATGGGAAAGCTATTAATAAAATATTGTAATAATTACTCAGGAAATGACATGGCCTAAGGACTCTAAACCTTTGTAAAAGTTTGTCTGTGTGGCTTAGGAATATTTTTTTAATTTCATTTTAATTGTTAGGTTTCAATATATATGCATTTACATTGTATATGTGTGTATATACATGCATTCATTAGATAAATATTTATAATATTATAACTTGTAATTTTGTATTGTCTGTGACCATTAACACTTAATCTCAGGACTTTGTAAAACTCTATTTCAACGTTACTTGGCTATTTCAACATTATTTAGACAAAAAAAATCGTTGATGTAGACTAGGAATCGAACTCGCACTCTTCTACACGAGACGCAGAAGTCTTAGCTTCTGAGCTATTGAAACGACATGAAAGCTTTCCTTTCTGTGCGGAGTGTCGATCTAGTCATGAAGGTCCATTGTCGATTTAACTACACGATTTATGTATATATTTATCTTTTATTTACGTAATATTATCTATTTTTTTGCAGTTTTTGAAGTGAATTTCGGAACGATGCTAGTAACAAACCAAATAGCCTGAATCTAAGTAACTCAATATTCGTTATCTTGTGTATCAGGCTCTGGTCTCCGATCATGCGCAGTGTCTTATATCCGAGACTTAGGAATATTCAATCGTCTCATTCTTTTCCAGGGAAACTGTACATCTATTAACAGGCAGTAGATCTCACTTGACGATTTGTGTTAGAGGAATAAAAGTTGTTTGTATGCATCTGAAGTCTGATTAGTGTACTTGTAGCTAATCGATTATGTATGTAATAGAGGGAGAAGGGAACTGGCAATCCTACTCCATTATCATTAAAGCGATCATTCCATTCAGTTCAACTGTAAAAAACCTGGGAGTTCATTTTGAATCTAACCTTACCTGGGACACGCATATCAAACACACAGGTAAGAAAGTATTTTACACTCTTCACTCATTAAAAAGATTGCACCACTATCCAGCTAAATTAAAGCAGACGCTTGTACAGACTCTTATTATGCCTCATTTCGATTATTGTGACGCTTTATTCAGTGATCTCAGGTGGATTTATCCCAGAAACTGCAACGTGTTCATAATGCGTGTGTTCGTTTCATTTGTAATGTCCGCTACTACGACCACATTTCGCCTTCTTTCGATAAATTATTGTGGCTCAGGTTAAATGAGAGGAGAAAGTTACATTCCCTTTCTCTCTTATACAGAATTTTGCACACCTCTACTTTCTCTTACCTATCTGTCCGATTCCACAGTCTTTCTCGGTATCATAACTTAAATACTCGGTCACAATATGATAACACGCTAGAAATACCACTGCACACATCATCTCTTTATTCTTCATCCTTCACTGTTGCTACTTCTCGTCACTGGAATTCTCTGCCGCCTGAAGTCAAGGGCTGCCGAACTTTAATTTCCTTTAAATGTAAATTAGAAAAATATCTTATGATGAGTTGCCAGACCTGACGCGTTGCAAATATTTAATGGAATGTGTTCCACTGTATTTATTTTTTTTTTGTTTCTTATTTTTATTGTGTAATCATGTAAACCGTGTTTATTTATCACTTAACGCCAATACGTATCCCACTGTTGGTTTTTTATTATTAATCTATAATTTTTTGTGTACATTTTATTCAAATTCTCGGTTTCTGGTTGAATTATGTGGATCCTACTTAATTGTAATCTAATACTAATATGTACTATTGTGTTTATTTTTATTTTTACTGTGTACATTTTTTATTGAATTATGGGCTTCTGTTTTTATGTGATTCGTGTTTGATTCTAACAACATTAATATGTATTCCATTATGTTTTTTTTTTTTATTTTATGAGGTAAATTTTTATGTAACTACCTCTTTTGATCTCATTATCAACCTAAATTGTATCGGTATGTAACTACTCAATTCCGATTCAGTTGTATGTTCAACTATGTAAACAAGTTTTAATCCTGGTTGAGTGTAAGAGAAGGCCTTACGGCCTTAACTCTGCCAGGTTAAATAAAACCATTATTATTATTTTTATTATTATTATTATTATTATTATTATTATTATTATTATTATTATTATTATTATCATCATCATCTCCTGGCATAGCTGCCTCATAAGTGATGTCTTGCTGGTATCAATTGTGAGGTTCAGACCTGTCTTCGGACAATTGACTAAACAACAAAACTAATTTGAGGGTGAGTAGGTTTCCAGGTCAATTAATTTTGGCTAAACTAGCGCAGAGATAGTTCCAATCGTACGCAGTTAATAAACCTCTATTGTTTTACAGCTGCTTCTTCAGTCTTACCAACATGTTGATAATGTTACGGGTAAAGCATGGAGGGCACTTCACTTTATTATGAGAATCTTGAGAAAGGCTAGCCCCAAATCGAGGGAAATAGCATATCTAACGTTAGTGTGACCGTTAATGGAATACGGAACTACATGTTGGGATGCCTATAGAATATATCAGATAAATTCCTTAGAAAGAATCCAGTATAGGGCAGCTAATTTGTTAAAGGTAAAAAGAGAAGATGGAAACGATACGACAAAAGAACTTAAATGGGAAACTTTGGAAAACAGACGTAGGAAAATTAGAATAACATCATTGTATAGAGCACATCTAGGTCAGAAAGCATGGGTAGACATAACGGCTCGGTTAGAAAAGCCAACGTACTATGGTAGGAACGATCATGATTTTAAAATCAAATGTAGGAAACAGAAAACGGATGTAGGTAAATTCTCATTTTTAAATAGAACTGTAAATGATTGGAATGACCTACCTGCAGCGGTCTTTGAGGGCTGTCCTTCCT
The DNA here is from genome assembly GCF_040183065.1 of Periplaneta americana. Lineage (NCBI taxonomy): Eukaryota > Metazoa > Arthropoda > Insecta > Blattodea > Blattidae > Periplaneta > Periplaneta americana. The sequence goes on from NC_091131.1 coordinate 181,635,949, forward strand.
TAAGGAGATTCAAGAATAATTTTAAAAGTTGTGTACAAAGTGCAAATTAAAATTAAGGTGACATTTAACATTTAATTTTTTAAGGTGACGTGTATTTATTTAGCCTGACGAGTTACTTCCTTGGTTTGAATTGTAAATTATTTAAAAATAGCGTGTAAGAGGGCCTTAGACTAGAAATGTTTAGTTTAAATGTAGTTCTGTTTATAAGTATGCATAAGGGTGTAATTATTTGACTTATTTGAACTGTTGTATCAGTGAAGCGAGGTGAGTCAGTGAAGTTATGGTTTTACAGTGCAGTGAATAGTTCCGATCAGTGATAATTTATAGCGTCAATGAAATGTGTTCTATAGTGTCAGTGAAATGTGTTACAGAGTGTAAGTGAAATGTGTGCTAAAGTGTCAGTGAAATGCGTCATAGTGCCACTACAGTGAGTGAGAAGAGAGTAAAGTGAAAGACTATTGAAACTTATGTAGGGCCTATACATAATTATGTAGGTTGTAATGTAAAATTCGGTATTTTATTTATGTTTTATTATTATTGCGTTAAATTATATTGTGTATTCTTATTGTGTATAAAATTGTATTGTGTATTGTAAATTTATTGTGTATTGCTTATCATTTTATTTTGTATTGTTTATATTGTGTATACCACTGCCACCGGGTGCTTGCCCACTTGCAGTGTAAATAAATACATACATACATACATACATACATACATACATACATACATACATACATACATACATACATACATACATACATACATACATACATACATACATACATAACTTAGCGTGACATACGAAAGTTTCACGCCAGTGTACACTGGATTTTTTAAAGTTATGTTTTGTTAGGTTACAGCTTTGATTAGATTAGATTAAGTTTCGTTAGTTTAGGGTTTTCTGAATTATTGCGTATCACGTTAAAGTGCAATTGTATATACATTCTTGGCTTCTAGTCGATTCATACCTATTATAAAAGTAGTTCCGATGGCAATTTCACACCGAAAATGAGGGTCGGAAATTGCTGTGAAAGTGGAGGCTGGCGGAGAAGTGCAGGAAGTTGAAACAGGCTAAGTTAGGTTAGCTTAAGCTTTGCGCATGATTTGAATTAACGAATGTGCGACAGGCCAGGTTAGTTTAGACTTCTGAATGTTGCATGTCGTATGGTGAACAGAACTTCATAACTCCTAGAAACAAAATTTTACGATCGCGTGGCCAAAATTTGTATAAGCACTTCTTTTTGATATTACTAACATGGTGGAAGAAAAAAAATTAACTTTTTTATCTGCCCCATCAGAATATTTGCTTGTTAGCTTTCGGCTTAATGACGAAACCTGTATTTAGTTCCGAAACGTTGGAAATTTCAAGTTTCAGGACACGATGAATTACCCAATAGCTTGACTCTAATCACTGCCTAAGCCAGGCCTAGACAACCCAACCTAGTTGTGACGTATGTCCAGCGGGTGCACAACTAGTGACGTCTTCTGAGTGCACGTGTAGCTGTTTGCAGTACGGTATGGGAAATTCAGTGTACAGGCATTGCGTGTGTTAAGTCGTTGTAAGCTTCGAAAGTAAACATATCTTTGTGATGGCTTCTAATCAATCGGTGCCTGTTTCTTGTCAATATGAGAGAACTTTTTCCTTTTTGTGTCGTGTGGTGAAGAGGCAAACATGTTTACTTTGTGGCAAGGAAATGCACTGAGTTAAAAAAGTTTAATCTACAATGGCACTATTTTTCTTGCCACGCAAGTGAATATGACAAATATCAGGAAGATAAACGTGATTAGATGATAAAACAGTTAAATTTCAAACGGTTTCTCTACAATTAGTTTTATCTGCAAATCTAGTCTTTCAGGTGAAGCTCCCTGTAAAGCAGATTTGAATAATTTCAAGGGAAAAATTGTTCCGGGGCCGGGTATCGAACCCGGGACCTCTGGTTGAACGTACCAGCGCTCTACCACTGAGCTACCCGGGAACTCCACCCGACACCGTCTCAACTTTTCCCTTTATATCCACACAACTCGCGTAGGCTGACGAAACGCCAGGACCCACAACGAGTGCACACAATCTCTAGTTGTATCTGTGTTCTGTCTGGATTAACTTGAGTGGCGCGTTTTACAGTTCGAGTTGTAATAATTTTAATATCCTGGGCAACATTTATGGAAGTCGTATTCTCAGTTATTACATTTGTGCTTCTTTAGTTCTGTGCATGACCTTGTCCTTACCACCCCTACATTGCTTCATGACCTTGTCAACCACCATCCTTACAATGCTCTTAACTCGTTCGTAAATCGTACCGTGAAAAGAAGTGCAACAAGACATAGAATATAGCTGTTTTCCTCTGCATTGACAGAATCAAGAGCAGAAATCTAAAATGCAGTACAGTATTCAGCTTTCATTTCATCCCTAAATTATCAACCAATTGCTTTCATACGTGTAAATACTAGTATTAGGCTTCACATTTCTTTAAGTTTAATTTGATCAGTATGAGGAACAATTGTTATCACGAGAAAGGAACCAACATCGCAAGCCTCCGCTGTGCCCGCGGCAGTGAAACACGAGCGCAGCGGGCTGAGATGACGTCACAGCGCATCGAGTTGGCGACCACTGGCCTAAGCTCTTTATTTAGGAAAATGTTAACTAAAGTATTAGTTTGTTGAAAATATTTCTTAAAAACATAGACATTAATACATCCTCGATTTAAATCTAATACTTGAATTGATTAGGCTTAAACTTGTGTTCAGCCAACAGATTTTATAGTTGCAATGTTCTGTAACACAGCATTGATATTGCGACACTGCATTACATTACGGGGAAAAAAATTCACATAAGTTAATCTTATGGCGATGACCGGTGCCAATTGGAGGAGACTATGAACAACGAACATATTTACTTACTTTTAAGGAACCCGGAGGTTCATTGCCGCCCTCACATAAGCCCGCCATTGGTCCCTATCCTGAGCAAGATTAATCCAGACTCTACCATCATATCCCACCTCCCTCAAACCCATTTTAATATTATCTTCCCACCTACGTCTCGGCCTCCCCAAAGGTCTTTTTCCCTCCGGCCTCCCAGCTAACACTTTATATGCATTTCTGGAATCGCCCATACGTGCTACATGTCCTGCCCATCTCAAACGTCTGGATTTAATGTTCCTAATTATGTCAGGTGAAGAATTCAATGCGTGCAGCTCTGCGTTGTGTAACTTTCTTCATTCTCCTGTAACTTCATCCCTCTTAGCTCCAAATATTTTCCTAAGAACCTTATTCTCAAACACCCTTAATCTCTGTTCCTCTCTCAAAGTGAGAGTCCAAGTTTCACAACCATAAAGAACAACCGGTAATATAACTGTTTTATAAATTCTAACTTTCAGATTTTTTGACAGAAGACTAGATGACAAAAGCTTCTCAACGGAATAATAACACGCATTTCCCATATTTATTCTGCGTTTAATTTCCTCCCGAGATGAACAACGAACATCACTAGATAATTATTCATTCATAGTTCTCTGCCCAAGGACAGGTGTTTCACTCCAAACCCAGCATTCACCAGTCTTTCCTATTTTCTGCCTTCCTCTTGCTCTCCGCATGACCGTAGAACCTGATGCATGTAGTCTGACAGTGAACAACTCTACATTAATGTGACTTCAGAATATCTTTAAGGAAGAAAACCACATGAAGTTATATTCACAATGCAAACGTTAGTTCATTAAATATTCATTTTTCTAATTAAGCTATGATAACGCTCATTTTTCTACACTGTAGCAAAACCTAAACTTCCTCGCGAATTTATACTGTATTATATTAATTTATTTTGCACATACTTTTCAGAAACATGATATTTATTGGATGTATATTGAAGACAGATCATAGAATATTTTTACTAAGATACATGCAGGGCCTAGTAATAATTACGAGTATTATTGTTGAGCATTGCTCCATTACCTACTAGATATTCCAGACTTCACCGTCGGCATTCAGTTCAGTATTAAAGGGGCAAATATACAGTCCAGCGAATAAATAATGATAATTGTTATTTTCCCAGTTGTTTGTTGTCTAGTCAACTATTCGACGCCAGGCCTGAACTTCACGTGAACCTCATAAGTGACGCCAATAAGGCATCACTAGGGAGCGAAGTTTAGACATGAAAACACTGTCTAAATGCGCATCTAATTTTAAGGAACACTGCTTGTAGGATGACGTCAGTTGTTTATTTCACCGATGCACTTTCAGGTTCCTAAGCAAATGAAGGACGTCGCGTGAGGAGCTCTGTTCATGGATGCGCGTTTGCTGCATTATAATTGTTGTTTCGACACAGCACGTCTATTTTTTGTTTAAAAAGTAAACCTTTCATCTGGAGTTCAATCGTGATGGAGCAAAGGTACTGTGAAGATGTATTAATATCTGGAACTTTGCCTGAGCTTGTAAAAGACTTCGAAGATGACTATTTCCTAGTCAAGGACGAAAATATATTATTGTGTAAAGTGTGTAAGGTGGACATAAAAGTTAATAAGCGTCATGATTTACGAAAACATTGTGACTCTAAAAGACAAATCGAACAACTGCCGTAGTTTAGCGATTTGATTTCGGATCAGTTCACTTTTTATTATGACTTGTCTGATGCTGACATGTGCGAATATTGCGTTCCATAAGCTTGAGAATCCACATTATAAACACTTCATTTAGAAATATACGTTTAGAAAGTTGTGGACTTCAACAACAACCATGCGTGTAAAATGTTTACTCCTGTGTTATGAAATAACTTTAAATTCTATGCGATCAGCTTTTCGGAACAATAAGTGTTCAACTAAAACTGAAGAATGTTCTTTTAAAAGATCCTCCATATTCGAAACGCTGTGAATCGCAACACAATCTAAATAATGAACAGGCGCAACATTATAATAAATGAAACTATTTCAAATTTATACCAGTGACACGGCGTGATGTCGGAAGAATGTATTCTTATTTGAATGACAATAGAAATAAGTTTACGAATGAACACAGATATACTTCTTGGCATGCAGCTCTTAAAGCTTAGCTAGCGCCTCCTTAACGATGACAGCCATTCCTCTATATTTTTGCCTTCTTCCTCCATCTTCTAACTCCCATCCTTCGCAGGTCCTCCTCCAGACAGTCCAACCACCTTAACCTCGGCCTTCCTCTGGATCTCCTGGATTTCCATCAAAAATCTTTTCAATCGTTCTGCCACCATCCATTCTGATCACATGTCCAGCCCATTCCATTCTTCGTATATGTGTGTTCAATTGACTAAAAGAAATAGTTAGCAGCGATCTTTGAATGAAATGGATTTGTCTGTTTTACTCAACACATGTTCATGTAGGCCTACACTTACGAGTTGAATTGTGCATTCCTACGCAATTCATCACCTCGTTTCCTTTCGAATAGCAATAAAATCTAATTTTAGACAAAAATGGGTTTAGCAGGTTTACACTCCAAGGCGACGATGTGTGTTCAGGCGAGTGAAGCAAGCAGCTCCAGCCACACAGCAAGGCTTGCTCAAGCTCAGCCGTGCCTGTGGAAAGCTGAGTTGGTGTGAACAACACGACTTGTATAATACGCGATGCAGTGAACTTCCGTCACTAGGCACCACTCATGAGGCAACTAAGCCAGGATATAATGGGGTAGAGTGGCGAGTTCCTTTCCCCTCCATCGCATACATCACTGACACATTACACTAATGAGATTTCAGATCTGTAGGCGTACAAATTGCTCTTCCTCTAACACACTTGGTGAAGTGGGATGTATGTATTGCCTGATAATAGATGTAAGAGAAACGGAAATAAAATTTGGAGCTCTCATATTGTATGATTCGCTTACAACACACTGCGCGTGTGCAGTAAACAAGAGCCCTCGTATATGCTACTTGTGGACAGTCGTGTGAAATTGTTGCCTATAGGCTATATATACAGTGACTCCCACAAATATTCGGTTCGTGGTTGATTTTACAGTATTTTGCCATTGTTGTTTTATTCTGTGTCCAAGCGAACCTGCATTTCGTTGCAGATACATAATTTAAACACTTTGTACATAACGTTAAAGAATTTACATCGAAAGTTTAATATTTACAATATAATAACAAATAATCGGTAAGTAACATCAAAGTTCACTGTCTTTAATATTCGGTTTTGATTTATTTGCTTTCAATCTAATGCACGTTTTCTGCTGACATCATTGTAGGGCTCAGTAGCGAACGCGCAACCATTCTGTCCACACGTTGTGCACAGCCCAGGCGAGGTTGGGTTACTCTTCAGGTCGTCAAATGGGTCGCAAAGGAAACAACACAACTTTTGTGATCTGTCATGACGAAGAGGGGCTAAAATACACAAAAATAGCCAAATATTAATGTGAGTAAGAGTACAGTTGGGGATATAGTGAGAAGATAGAGAAACGAAGGCGAAATCGAGTCCATGCCAAAAGAAAGGTAGCCAAAAAAATTAACTGAACGTGAAGAACGCTGCATCCTGAAGAAAATAAAAGAAAATCCTCGACTAAGTGCAACGAAACTTGCAGCATGTGTTCGTGAAGCAGATAGGTGGCGAAACAACTCGAAGAGTTTTAAGGAAAAAAGGGGTTTAATGGCACAGTATGTAGGAGAAAACCTGACATAAATGAAATAAATAAAAGGAGGCGCTTCAGTTCATAAAGAGGAAAACTGGGGGACGATGTGATAAAAACAAATTTAACGTCTTCGGGTCGAATGGACAACAGTATGTGTGGCGTAAAGAAAATGAACATCTCGAAAAAAAAAAAAAAAAAAGAAAAAGAATCTGTTGCCAACAGTGAAACACGGTGGGGACAACATCATGGTATGGAATTGTATGGATGCAGGTGGATTCAGTGAACTTGTTTTCAGAGAAAAAGGATGGATCAGCATGTGTATTTGGACATTATGAGAAATAATTTAAAACGAAGTGCAGAGAGTCTATGGATTAAAGACAGTTTCAAGTAGGCCTGCTATCAGGACAATGATCCTAAACACACAGCTGAGAAAGTGCGTTTATGTCTTCTATACAATTGTCCGAACCCCAATACAAATCACCGAATTTAAATCCGATTGAGAATTTGTGAGAGGAACTTAATCGCAAGATCAGACAAACTCCTATCGCTTCCAAGACGGAACGGAGATTAACGGAAGAATGGAGGAAAATTAGTCCCCAATTTACTACGAAGTTATCCAGGAGCATGAGAGCATGCCAAGGCGTTGGAGGACTGTTCTGAGGCAACAGGGGTATTCAACAATATATGAATTGAACAAACCGAATATTAATGAGGCACTATCTTCTATCACAAATAATGTATTAATGTTTATAATTTTTTATTTATGTAACAGAGAAGATTTTTTCATTTTGTTGTAATTCTATGTAATTTAACGGAGAGCATACTTTTAAGTTTATTATAGTGCACATTTTTATTTTCATTATTTTTTTTAAATAATTAGTGTATATATTTTAATCTTACATGCCAGTCAAACCGAATATTAAAGGGAGCCACTGTATCTGCACATATCAGCCAGAATCTCAGTCAGAGGTAATTTTCTGAGAAATGTGTTAAATTTTTTTAGTGTTGCCATGAAGCCTAAGATTTCTCTTAGTAAAAAGCAATGTTTTATACTTTTTACTAAACAAACCGTATTGTTTTTGACACCAAATTAAAATGAGAGAATGAGCTACCAGGAAGTTACATGTGCATAATATAGGGTTGATGCAAAAGTTGGTAGTGTTCTTTCACTGTGACAGAAGTTTTTATTTCAGATGTATAGAGGACAAAAATTAATCAGTAATAGATTCTCCTATATTACCTATGACTTCCTCTCAAGACTGGAATAGTTTTTTGATTACGTCTCTGAGAAAATTTGATGATTTAGAGTTAAAGAAGTTGTCCAGCCAAATTAGTGAAAAGTATCATAGTTATCAAAGGAGTTCCCTTGAAGATTGTTGGGTAGAGAACGGAAAAGGTGGATATCTGAGGGCGCAAGATCGGGAGAATATGGGGGATGTGGAATCATCACCCAACCGAGCTCCTGGATAGCTGCTTTCGTCACGTTAGCGGAGTGCGGGCGTGTATTATCTTGTCTATGCATTCTTCCAGTTCTTGTGCAGTCAACTGCGGCCGCAAGGCTTCAGAGTTGTTATATTGCTAGGAAGCAGGTCGTAGTGCACGAAGAGTGTTTTATCCCACCGGACGCATACCATCATCTTCTGTGGATGGACACTAACTTTTGTGGAGAGTGTTTTGCGGTGAAATGACAGAACTATTTCCTTGCAGTGCTCACTCCGATGGTATTCTGTCGTACACGGCAAAATGTTTCGAGCCGTCTCCGCTGCCTTTGCTCCTCTACTGAAGAATATGTCAGAAATGTTCTTTTTTCCTTTTACTTGACAGTCCATCTTTTTTAACACGCAAGTAGCACAAACTATCTTCAAATCTGCGAAATTTAAGGCATATCTACAAACTCAGCACTACAAATAACAAATGGAAAAACGATAAACAATCTCCTAACAATGCAGTGTTGTGATAACAAAAATGCTACGAACTGACGCATCAAGCTAAACTGGAGGTCGTGTAAAGAGATTTTGGGGGGTTGGTCGCGAAATGATTTACAAAATAAAACTAAAGAAGAAGAGCCTTACTAACAAATACTTACTGTACTGTGTTTTTAGAAACATAAACAATATACAACGAAATAAAAAGGAAGTTTCACTTAGAGTTATACACTAAAGTAGAAAATAATACTATTGCAACATACATGCCTGTTTTTCAGAAAGTAGCTCTCAAATGTGGACTCTGTTCTCGATACAATACAGTGATATCACTTTCAAGTTGCATGAGAGTTCTGTTTTTTTGTTTTGATGGAAATCATAGACGAGAAGTTTATTTTGCTTAAATAAAAAATTGTAGAGACGGTTAGTAATTGGAATGGCTACATCCGCTCCTTGTTTATGTGGATGACTTGATTATGTTACGAGAAAAACCACAAAATATTATGGAAAACATGGGAATTTTCCTTGAAGCAAGCAAGGAGGTATGTTTGGAAGTTGGCCTAAATCCCGAAAAGACAAAGTATATGATTATGTCTCGTGACCAGAACATTTTACGAAATGGAAATATGAAAACTGAAATTTATCCTTTGAAGAGCTGGAAAAATTCAAATTCCTTGGAACAAAATAACAAATATAAATGATACTCGGGGGGAAAATTAAATGCTCAATAAATATGGAAAATCCATGTTATTACTCGGTGGAGAAGCTTTTATCGTCCACTCTGCCTCAAACAAGCTGAAATTTAGAATTTATTAAACCATTACATTACTAGTTGTGTATGGTTGTTAAAACGTGGACTCTCACTTCGACAAAGGAACGAGGTTAAGGGTGCTTGAGAATAAGGTGCTTAGGGGAATAGTTGGGAGTAAAAGGGATGAAGTTACAGGAGAATGGAGAAAGTTACACAACGCAGAACTGCATGCATTTTATTCTTCACCTGACAGAATTAGGAACATTATATCCAGACGTTTGAAGTGAGCAGGACATGTAGCACGTATGGGTGAATCCAGAAATGCATATAGTGTTAGTTGGGAGGCCGGAGGGAATAAGACCTTTAGGGAGACCGAGACGTAGGTGGGAAAATAATATTAAAATGGATTTGAGACATGTGGGATATGATGTTAGATAATCTTGCTCAAGATAGCAATCGATGGCGGGTTTATGTGAGAGCGGCAATGAACCTACAAGTTCCATAAAAGCCGTAAGTAAGTAATTTATATTACACGTACATATTTAAATAATTATTATTTTTTTTATTTCATCCAGTTGAACGCAACTGCATAATAATGGATTTAATATCCATCTGTGACTGCTGTATTTTCAGTGTGTTGCGGAAAGTACTTACAAAGCTGTTCAGAATTTTGCCAATTTAATTGATTGTTCGCAAAAACAAACTCAGTACTTTCCGTATCATACGTAGCTAAACATTTCAATTAATTCACAGTAATGCATCAAGTTCCTTCTTTAAGTGATGTAGACTATAAAAGTTTTTTTAACAAATCCTTTCACTTTATCCTTGGCTTTATTATGCCAGCATCTTGGCCTTGCAAATTCTTACTATTCAAAGTGTTTGAAAATATCAGTAAAGTAGGCTACAACGGGCAACATGTAACATTTTGTGTCATTTTTGCACTATATTTTCTATTTTGGTCGTTCTTTGGGTCGTTTTCACTGATTTTGAATAAAATTACCATTGTTTTCGATTTTACGGGGATTTGTATTTTTCGAAGGGGATTAAGTGCCCTACCAGTTCGGTAGTGAGGGTCGCATACAGAAGTCTGCCCAATTTCAAGCTTGTCAAGGAAAAAACTCTGGGTGTAAATGATGACCGCAGATCGAAACGTGCCAGTTAATTTCACCAGAAACAGTGCTTCTTGGTGCACCTAATGGAAATCGGGGAACTTTACTGAATATGAAAAGAGAGCGTTTTCTGCGATGGAATATTATGAAAATGTCAAATTTGTTATTACGATAGTTCAGACATCATTTATCACGTAGGCCTCTTCCTGCTGAGCTGTTACTGGGGAGTATTATGTGAGAGTTTTGAAGCAACTGTGAAGAAGAATAAATAAATACGGAGAAATATGACTCAATATTAGATTTCAACTGTGTAATGATGAAGATGGTTTATTTAACAACGCTCTCAAATGCATATGCTATTCAACGTCGAAATTGCACGTATTCGAACATGGGGGGTAAATTTTGCATGGATCCCTCCATCAGGGACGGGGTTGTTTCACATGCCGAAAATCTTTGATTCGAAATGAATATGTGAAATTTAAAGTTCTCTGCATTTCCATTTCAGTTGTTGAAAGTGCTTCTAAATGTAGGCCTACTGCGCATTCAATAACCCAGTCCATGAATGAGAGGTCACTGAGTAAAATCTGTCTACTGGTCGTTTCTCGTCCAGAATACAAATTTTGTGTTGTTACACTACCTCTTCTAAATACACATCTCATATGTTTATACAGAGAGCAATGAAAATCAGGATACACAAGTAAAAGAGAATCAAACCAAACAAAAGTAACAATGAAAGTCCACGTAATCATGTAAAATGATTATGAAACGCTTCAGAATAAACTTTTTGGAAGCCGTGAACTGGAATAGCATTTATTATATTTTATGTAATATATATATATATATATATATATATATTTATATTTTTTTTTCCCAAGATCGCGATGGTCAAATTTAGTGGTTCAGTCAGAAAGGAGCCAAATCCAATTTTCTATTTCCTTTGGAGAAATAGAGGAGGTGGCACTGAGGATTATGCTATTGTTACTATATGACAACTGTGAGCAGTATGGGATGAAGATAAATGCGAACAAGACGAAGACCAAGGTTATCGGAAGAAAAATAAAGAATGAGGCCGTGGAATAAGCGGCCAGCCTTGAATACTTGGGTAAAAATATGAGCTGCTGCAGGCAGTCAAACGAGGATTGTAATGACAAAGGAAGCTTTTAATAGGAAAAGGAGCATCTTCTGCGGATCTATGGAAAAATGACGAAAGAAGAGACTGGTTAAGTGCTTTGTGTGGAGTGTGGAACATGGACATTACGTCAGTGAAGAGAAGCGAATAGAAACATTTGAAATGTGGATATGGAGAAGAATGGAACATGTGAAATGGACAGACAGAATAAGAAATGAAGCTGTATTTGGAAGTGTACGTGAAGAAAGAATGATGCTGAAACTGATGAGGAAGAAAGAACGGAATTGGAGAAGAAACTGCCCACTGAAGGATCCACTGGAAGGAATGGTGAAAGAATAAAAGTTCGGGGCAGAAGAAGATACCAGATGGTAGACGACATTAAGATATATGCATCATATGCGGAGACAAATAGGAAGGCAGAAAATAGAAACGTTTGAATAATGCTGAGTTTGTAGTGAAGGACCTGTCCTTGGGCAGAAGACTATGAATGGGTGTAAATGTGTTTCTACTCTAATAAGCGATAAGGTAGAACTGGTCAGTTGGACACTTTGCTACTAAAGATTAATTTTAGAGTTAGGTAGTAATAATGCACCCTGAAACTATTGGTGATGTGGTTTCTCATATATCTGTGTGTAGATTTGTAATGAAATTATTACAAGAAATTACACAGTTTTCCGGAGTCTAATCAAAATCTGTATTAGTGTAAAAGTGTCCAAAAGACCCTTCAGTGGGATCTGTTGGACAGAACACTTTGACACATTCCTGTGCATAGTAACATATGATTAAACAGATTATCAGTACAGAATGATACAGAATGACTCTTTTTGACACATCATTGTCACACTAGACACTTTTACAAGTGAGCAGCTTCTTCCCTCTTCCGCCAGCACATGATTCATTTACATTTCTGGCACAATACCCAATCGTGGTTCTTGTCATAGTAATGTCCTCAGTAATGATCCTCACTATCACTCTCACTTTCCAGGTCATTGTCATTTTCGCTGCTGGTTTCCTCTTCTGAGAGTTGACTTTTCCTAGTGGTAGCCCTCTTTTGACATGGTGTGGCGTTCAAAACTGCTCTGTACTTGGAGTTTCTCCCTGAAGTGCTCCTTTCAATTCGGGGTATCGGTGAAACTTATTCGTAAGGAGTTACTGCTGGTGAATTTGAAACATCGTTCTTCTTCATGGACGTGCTTGCATTATTATCTGTTGCGTTGCTATTACTTTGTTCTGGTGTTTGTCCGAAACCTTAGACGGAGCGTGTTTACTTATGGGATACAAGCCACACAGCAGTAGGCCTGCTCACGAGACGATAAAAGTCACCCTCGGCTCTCTTTTTGCGCATGCGCCATCGGTGTAGTATTTCCGCTTCCGGTGTGATGCCGGGCCTCGTTGTAAACATAAACATTGTTTTATTCACCGCATTCTAGATTCACCTTCGTCACGATCATATATTATTTACATTTCGGTGATACAAGTTACGTAATTATAATAATAGTGCATTGATAGATTTCACAATTATTACTCCAGCTCCTGTTATCCAAGTCAAACGTTATTTTCGTATAATTGTATTCCAGAATATTTCCTCATAAGTCTTGATAGGCTATATGTATTAAGAGTTAATTTCTGGTGGTAGTATTGATATTAAACTTGGCTAACACAATATTCCATCTACAACTTCAGAGGGGCGGCAAGAACTAGCGCTGAGGTAGTTCTGGATATTTCAACTGTAAACCAATTTACGAATCTCGATATGCAAATAAATATCACCAAACGTAAGTGCCAACTTCAGAGGGGCTGCAAGACACTTTGTGTCCAAATTTATAAAACCAGGGGCATCACATCCAGTAAAATTAAGAGTGATCTCAACCTTGTTAACAATTCGAAGATATATTCCTATGTAAATAAAGCGGCGAAACTAGCGCTGAAGTAGTTCTGGTGATTTCGGAAGTGAAAATTGTTGAATTTATAAGGGTTTCTTTTTATGTAGATACAGTTGATCTTATATGCATCATAGACAAATATATGCATGGCGTAACAAAACCCTAAACTAACCAAATCTAACCTGTCACAGATTCGTATATGCAACATGTATATAAGCGGGGAACTACTTCAGCACTAGTTTAGCTAAAAATTGAATTAATTTGTTTGAAAGATGAAGTAGGTTATAGGCCAAAGATTATTATTTGAACTCTGTAGAGAGTAGTGGTTTGGTTCGACTGGAACATCTCGGAAAAAAGAAGATAATTTTTTTTTATTATTACCGGTATAGACCTATATTCATTATTATTTATTATTCCACAGTTGAGTAACAAAATGGACAAGGAACCATCCAAAAGAACAAATCGGGACACCCTTAGAACAATAGCATTTTAAATATCATGGTAAATTAGGAAACATACCACTAACTTTATGAGTTCCTGTAGGCCCTAAATGTTTTTATCCATCTAAATCACTGATAGAGGAGGTCAGCTGTCGAACATGTTAGTAAAGCGATTCACAATGCCGCTATCTTTCCTGAATTTGAGATCGGTGAATCTTCACACATGCAACAGAGTGGCTCCATTTCTCTATCCATGATCCACATTTTTGTAGTTCAGTTCAAATCTATGAACTATTGGGAACGAACAGTAATGGTCCTAAGTCTTACCAAGCGGAAATAACACAGAGCTAACAGTTAATTAACAGTGTATGGTAATTATGTAGTAATAATCAGCCAGGCCTCCATATTCTCGCAATAGAGGTCCAGGGCACCTTCGTTATCATATGTATTTTCTTTTATTAAATTTCGTTTGTATATGTATGATTAACTTGTCATCCAGTATCCACTTTACACCCTGGATCTCCGTTGTAGTAAGATGATGGCCTGGCCGATACGACCTGTCGATGGTTTGTTTCTACACAATTATTAAAATATATGTATATACTTGGTAATGTATCTATCCTGGATCTCTATTACGGGAAGATGGCCTGGCTGATGATTACTACTTAATTACCCAAAATTTAAAACTAACCATTATCAACACTCGTTTTTAGGTTGATTTTTTTTGTTATGATCGTCGTCGTAGGTGTGTGCTCGTTAATTGATTAGCAACGGCTATATAACTACTGATAATGGATAAATGCTTAATAAAGAAAATTGTCCCCACTGAAAGTGCAGTGAACGGGAATACAATGATAAATTGGGTTATATTAATGACAGTGAAACTAATGGCTCATCGTCGGGTGGCGATCAAAACCTTGTAATTCCAAAACTGGAAATTTTACAAGAGAAAGATATAATATTACTGATACGATATCATGTTGACGTGCTCTATTTTATGTACATGTCTTAAATGTCTGTTTAAATTCGACTGATTACTAAATATGGTACTGCAATGTTTGCATACCACAGGCATTATTACAGAAGTTTGAAAACTAATCCATCAATCTCGAATGAAAGTAAAAGAAATCCAGTTCACAATTACTGCAGTAAATAAAACATTTTTATGCTTACAACGGGGCTCAGCGTCACACCGGAAGCGGAATTTCTTCACCGATAGCGCATGCGCAATAAAGGGAGCCGAGGGTGACTTTTATCGTCTCGTGGCCTGCTCACTGTGCAACCTGCAGCTGAACAAAGGCACTAATGTCACAGCTCTCCGAACGACTGCAGAGACCGCAGCTTTACATGCCATTGCCACAAGCAGTTACGCTTTCACGTGGAAACTTACAATTCATCATCTGATATCTTTCACACACGTAAATGATTAATTACAAAAGTCTTTCAATTATAACAACTGATGTTTTAGGTAAACATTAAAACAGATGTATTGTATTTTCACTCACCTACGCTGTATATTTCACGGTTTCTTTGTACAGGGACATCATTTTATTTTTACTTCAGTTTTTATTGTACCTGAGTTTTTGAATGTACTTCACTCCCACCCCTTCAACCATCTTCCACACAGATCCTTGACCGCATATACAGTCATAGTAGCCACAGTACGTTCCAAAAATATGTTCGAATTTTCCAGTGACGAAAGAGCTTTCAATATTGAATCATTTTCGCATAGGTACTGTCGTCCATTTGCTTACGTCGTATTCCGGTTTCCCCAACCTGCTTTTATTCGCCAGCTAGTGGCTGGGCTGTCTTAGCTCTTTTCTGAGAACATTAATTTCTGTTAGGAATTGGACGTCTACGTAATATTATACAACTGTTTAAAATAACTTTAATAAAAGGGCCTCGTTAAGTAAATTAACTGTCACGTGAGTTCCCTCCTTTCTACGACCCTACGACATAACCACTTGGACGGATAGTAGATAGTATGTCTGAGTAATTTTATCTTTTCGGATCGGGCAGAAGTGAAGATTGAATTTACAGTACGTAAGGTACTCTTTTATAGAGTAGGTACATAATTATTTCAACATCAGTTACTAGTACGAAGAACTGGTAATTGGAATTAAGTACAATATGCTATAGTGCGATAATATGCACATTAGAACTGAAGCCTATATCGAAATGTGTTTAATATCCATATTATGATTATTTTTCAATTTAACTTCATTCTTTACATTGTACGCTAATGTGTGTAGACAGTATAATATACACTGCATAATGAATACGTCCACATGGACAGCTCAGTCCGTGAGTAAAAACACTCATTGTTAATACTGTACTGTATTTTGATTAAACAAAAACCTAATGAAAATGATTAAACTCAAAAGCGCAATATTTCCTAGTTTACGTAAATGGATGAACTGCTTTTCTTCCCTCCTATACCTAGTAAAGTAATTTGTTTGTATATTACGTCAGTATCATCGAACTCCAGTCGTGGAAGGGGATAGCAAACAGCGTTGATCCAGAGGTATAGTCAAATTAATATTAAAAATGTTAGTAAAAATAAAATGATGTCCCTGTAGATTCTCTATTCTCTGTGAAGCTTCCACTCGTGGCTACTTCCGTCATTGACTTCTAGCAGAATGTGGTGCCCTCAAGTGGCGAGGTAACACGTTAAAGTACGAAGTGTCCAACAAGCCCCACTGTCCAAAAGACCCTAAGTTACCCTACACTATTTCCTTGTTAGTATAATGCATTTGTGGCTGCAGTGCTAGTGATCTGGCCTCTCACTCAGGCGGCCCGAATACGATCATCGCTCAGGTGGTGATGGAATTTGTGATGGACAAAACAGACTTTCCAGAGAGGTTTTCTCTATGTACTCCCGTTTCCTCTGCCATTCTGTCAATAGTCTCCATCTACTCCCTCATTTCATCCATCATCCATTCATATTGTCTTGTGGGTAGCACATGCTCCCGATGTTGATACAGGAAGAGCTTGGGGCTCCGGACTCGTGGGGCTCATCAGATTACTCTATGCCAGCGGTGGCGCAAATGCTATCGTGCGCCGAGCCACTGTGTAAGCTGCAACGTGCATAGCACCTATGGAGGGAGGCGGACACCCGAAGGGGAAGTGAAGCAACTGTCTGACATTAACGGATTTCATTTTCCTTACGTCAAGCATTTAAATATAATTTTATACAGTACAAGGCTACAAACTAATGTTTAGTACGTGTAACGAAGAAATAAATGAACAATATCACAACCTAAAATTAACTGTCTTCAGAATGTCTCTGCGGCAGAGTTTCAAAATCAGGAATTACGTCACTTACTGCCAATCGTAGTTGATCACGAAGGTATTTGTCTGTCAGTCGTGATCTAAATTTGATTTTTACTATTTTCATTGTTGAAAATAATTTTTCACAAACGTAAGTTGTAGCGAACATGGATTCAACAGAGCAAGAGAAAGAACAAGCTTCGGATATTTATTTTCTGGCAAAGATGTGAAAAGTTCAACATTTGTCAAGTCCTATCATCTAGCTTTCATTTAACATCACATTGTAAATCAGTGAGTTTAAATTGAAGATCTAACCGCATTATTCGTACATCTGCTGAAAAAAGGATCGACCTACAGCGTTGATGATGATGATGATGATGATGATGATGATGATGATGATGATGATGATGATGATGATGATGATGATGATGATAACAACACTTAACCTTTTAATGTTTCTTCAGTAACATGTAGTAACTTATAATGCCGTTTTGTGTTGTACTTACCACCGTTTTCCTAGTAATACTTGTGAACAAAAATCATACATTTTATATTCTCATCATATTGTCAGCAAAAAATGCATCCTCCCATCCTACTTGGAACTTTCGTTTTTATAGAGGTACATGATTTCGTGAGATACATTGGACGATACGCCACTCGCAGGTCAGAGGCAAATACAAATGGAACGGAGTTTGACTCCAGTGAGTGAGAGGGTGGGGGTTGTAGGGAAATGCACTGCCACCCAGGCCTTCTATCGGACTTGGACAACCCTCGTACGATTATATAAAGGGTCGGGCCTAGCCAAGCATACATTAATTCATCTTCCCCGCTCGCGGATGTGCGACAGTGATGAAGTTAGTATTATTGTGAACTGAGTTACATATTAAGCCTACAGTAATATTCAAAAAGTAAAAAACACGCTGAATTTGACGTTTTATAACTGCTGTACGTTTTATTAGTTCCACTAAATATAGCCCAGATATTAAGTGAGAAGTTATATTCAGTGTAACCAAACCAAAGCATCTAAAAGAAATACATAATTTTTGGCTTCCTCACAAATTTAATTACCTTACATCATCTATTCTAACTAATAAAAACCATGTAATTCAATGCTCAAAGTGATTTTAAAAGACGACGTTATGTAACTAATAGAGTAAAATATAGGAAAGTTGATGGCGAAAATGTTAAAAGATTCAATAATTATTTAGAAAAATTAACTTCAACAATGAATATAACACAGGGACTTTTACAAAACTGCAATTATTAAAAGTACAAATAACCTCATAGCATGCAAAATAACAATTAAAGAATGGCACTAATGGTTACTAATAAGTAATAACTCACCACATTTATTGAAACGATAGGATAGGCCTACTTACTGTTAACATTGTTACTTAATATCTCACACTTTCTATTCTGTAGATGAATTCTTGACATTTCACAGTACTGTGTAAATATTATAATAATATTAAATGGTAAACATATTACATACAATATAAACTATTATTGTTATTAAGGTATTAATTCTGTACATATTTCATATTTGCATTTTATTGTTAAACGTAAGAATTGGACATGTTCTTTATTCTATGCTGTAAAGCAAATGTAAGAATATTATGGAACAAATAAATCTATCTGTCTGTCTGTCTGTCTGTCTGTCTGTCTGTCTGTCTGTCTGTCAAAAACTACAGGAGTCACAGCTTACTACACTTCTTTTCGCGAGATGGACACATTGTGTAGTCTGATATAATTTCAAACAAAATATGTATATTGATCTCGCAACTAGGCTGATGCTTTTCGAGGATAAAACTGTTCTTACATTTCACGCAATAATGACAAATTGTGTGTGATGTAAGTGCTGAGTTTCCTCTTTGTTAACAAAAACAGCCTTATGCATTGATAAATAGAAAATTCAAGTGGGCCCTGTACACAGTAATTAAATACTAAACTCTTGGTCCTACAAACTTATTAAATATATATTTCGCTTATGCTCAGTCCTTTTCATCTTAAAATTTTTTGGGGCAATGCAGCCTCTATTCAGAGGATTTAATCATCCATAAACGAATATTACGATTTACGGTACGCCTACTTTAATTTAAATCCAAGGGAATGAGACATTTTTAGAATTGTTAAAGTCTTAACCAAAGTCTTAATTACTTATTTATTTATATATAAATCAGCTTTTTACAAAAACAATAGCGAAATGTTTAATTTAAATATTAATGTGTCCGAAAAATATAATAATAATAATAATAATAATAATAATAATAATAATAATAATAAATATTTGAGGAGAAAAATTCGCTCCGGCGCACAGTGGTTTCAAACTCAAATCTGACTGGACAAAAGGTATAAAAGTTTGAGCTTCAAAACAATATAAATACTGCAGTTCTATAATCCTAAATAGTCGTGTATCTACGATTCGTATTCAGTTTTCCATATAAATTATTGTGGTCTGCGCAGGAGCAGTAGAAGCCAAGTGTTCAGCACAGACATTCTATTCTCGTTAGCATCGCCCGGCAAGTTACCTTCGGAACATCGATGTGTGAAGATATAACATATTGCCAATCCCCTTCGAGTTTCGATGAATAAAACTACAGGTATTTCCCTACATTTTTAGTGCATTTTCGAACTTTAACATTGTGTTATTTAGTTATAATACTCATTAATACATAGAGAAGTGTTCCAGGAAAATTTTTAAAATTGTATTTGCTGTAGCAGGCCCGCAAGAGCAAAGGCCACAAAAGGCCATTGTCAGAGCAGGTTCAGCATTTACATTAGTCATTTAGGTATGTAACTATAAAGGTTTTGTAACCAACTTCAACCACCTTCTCCTTTTATTTATATTTTAGTGATGGTGGACGGAATTCCAAGAAGAGAACTAGTTGACATTTTGTGACAAAAAGTAATATTTTAAGAAGTTTAGCCTGTGTGTGTGAGTATGTATTAATTGAAATGGTTCAGGAGATTCTGAGGGACATGATCGTAAATTAGTGCAGAAATACGTGCTGAATTCTGAATGAAACTTAAAGAGCAATGGACTAATTGCTTCTACGTATTAAAAGACAATTTCTTAAGGAAATACAAGGATTGATTAAGTGTTAAAATGACTTTTTTTAAAAAATAGAATGTGTTTAGCAACGAAAAAAGAAAGATCGTCCACAAAGGCCGTTTCATGAATGTGCTAAGAAGTCAGAAGAGGAAGCTGAAGCCTTTGCTGGAAACACACTCGGTTGATGAGATTGCTCTTGTCGCAGAAATTGATTTGAGATCAACATACAGGCCTGATGCAGCAGAAATGGTAAAGCAAGTGTTAAGTTTTTACTCAGAAAGGGTCACGAAAATGAATGAAAGAAAAGAAAACAAGATCGCTTACGTAAAGAAATGAGACTTCTTATCGACATTCCCAAAACCAGAATTTGGTACGACTAATGACGGGAATAGCGCGCGGAGGTTCTTTGAAGAGCCAGGTTTGGCATCAGAAACTACTGGCGTACATGAAGGCTTGATTTGGTGATTTGGAACCATCTTTAAAACCATTTCGTAACTCGCGAATCAACCCCTTAATATACAAGCAGGGGGAGGGGTAAGGCATGATTTCCATCCCCTTAGCCAACACTTGTTCATTCGACGTTAAGGAATCTGGATACCCTTCTCTCCTACATTCCCTTCGCTGTGTATTGCGGGCTGCATTTTATATGACGTAATCTTTGCCGACCACTGCTTAAAACAATCGCCAGTGGGTACAGTATTAATATTGGAGAGTTTGAAAAAATACTCTTTGGGCACTGTAGAATTCTACATCCAGAAATATAAGTGGTATTACATGCCGCAAAGTGTGCGTAAAATACTTACCCATGATGCACAGTTGATAAGGTAAGCCGTACTTCTGTTGGGATGATGTCCGAGGAGCCCCAAGCAGTCCGAAACAAAGATTACAAGGATTTCAGGGAATAAGCTTATCACGCGCGCAAATTTTGTAGAGCCGATACGACGATGGATTTGGTGGAATTTCCTCTGGCCCGATGGTAAGTATTCTTCGTATCTAACGCCAAAACAGTAGAAAAAGTGTATCTTCTGATGTAGACCTACTGAGACTGCTCCAGGATCACGATGGTAATGATGATGATCATGATGATGATTGAAAATTAATAGAGTTGCAACTCTCTCAAATATCTGTAAATATTTCAAATGAGTTTATTTAACCAGAGTTAGCGGTTTTGTTAAAATTGTATTAATATGTAGGCTATTTTATTTTAAAAAATAAATGATATTTGACTCAATATGTACGACTGTTGTGTATTTTTAACATCCTTCACAGATTAAAATCAAATAGAAAGTATATAATGCATTTGTGATTTCGTTCCAATCCCTGCGAAAATCAGTTTTGTAAAATTATTATAATTCTTTAAAATTCAACCCCTTTAAAAGGGTGGTTTATTCTATCCAATCGTAATCAGAGTTTACACGCAAATACAAAATGCCATTTGTAACCTGTATACAAAATTTTATGAAAATCTTTTAGAAACGAGGAGAGTTATTAATTTTGTCCTGCTAGATTTGTATTTAGAAACACTATGGGGCGCCGGGAATCGAACCCGCGTCCTTGGTTCTACGTACCAAGCGCTCTGACCACTGAGCTACGCCGACTTCAATCCACAGCACCGGACCGAACCCTCCCCTTTCAATGTTTCCCTTTGTGGCCTGACTCCAAGTTAGGCATATATGTTGACGTGTATCCAATGTCAACTGCCATTATACTAGGAGCGCACTCAGCTGAGTGACTTGTTTGGCCGGGATTCCGCAGTTACGTGCACAGTAATCTGTACAGACATATGCACTGCAGCTATGAGAATATTATAGATTTTTTATTAATTTCTCCTCAAGTATTAATTGTCAATATCACAGATATTATCCTGTAGGGCAAATTAATAAAAAATCTATAAATAATAATTTATTTTATTTTATTTTAATTTCTCTTCTACTAACCCAAGTCTACAATTAATACAAATAGGCCTACATAAGCAGTAGCAGTAGTAGCAGCAGCAGCAGCAGCAGTAGAAGCGTTGTGAAATACTATTATTGAAACTGTATTATACAAGAATATGAAATGAATTATTCATTAAAAACTACAAGACATATTTTTATTATTGAAAGTTTCCCGTTGTTTCCGTTAGCAACATTATAACCAAATTACCACTTGGCATAATTTCAAATTTGTAATAAGAAGTTTAAAGTGGTGTTAAAGGACTATTTGTTTTCATAATATTTACTCTCATTAATATACTGACTTGTCCATCCCACATTGTATAAGCTTACTAAGTAATATATATCAAAAGAAATGTACATTACGAAGCTGATGCGCTTACTTAAAAATAAGATATATCTTCTGTTTTGTTGGTTCTGTGTGTGCAGTTGTATGTTGAACACACAGCCGGCATAGTTCCAGCATTAAAAATTATTTTACATCAGATTGACAGTGTTAACACGTGTTAAGCACAGCACATTCTGCTTTTCTATAACCAAACAAAAAATGGCGGTCCATAGTACCGCAGGGAGAGCTTATCAATGGTATGTTGCCTCTCTATAGTTAACTCGTTGCGCAGCTATGCAGAGTATTTCTACGCAGGCCGGTTCCGCTGCTAACAGAATCTGTTGGCGAACGGCGAGCGGTCGTACGCCGGCATACGGTCAAGTCCGTACACGCTGCACTACGCAGACCGTCACACTCCACCTTTACCGCTTAGCTTGTAACATGTACAAAGATAATTATATTGCGCGCAGAATGACATAAAATTGTCTTATAAATATATATATATATAATTTGAACTGGTAATGGAAATTACGGGAAAACGGCTGAACAGATTTTAATAAATGACCCCTCATTTTGAAGCTTGGAACCCAAAGTTCTTCGGAAAAGTAGTAGTTTTCAGTGAAATGTCAATTTTCCTACATCATTTTCCTTTTTTCCAAAATCCATCTTTCGTTAGTTTTGAGAACTAATTAATTACAGTCACGGCCGACTTAAGCGAAGCGAGCATCAAGTCGGCCGTGTTGCATTTCAGAATAAAACAAAACACACACTACAATAAACAATAGGCTGTTACACGAAGGCCATGACCTACAGGATTGCTGACATAGAGTTCAGACGGCTCAGATTCTTTCCCATCATAATGCCAATATGTCGATCTTCATTTGTGCAATTTTTTGATAACGTATAAAAATAATTTATAGGTCTGATTCTCTGGTCTATAGTTTTTCGAGTACAGCTGTGTATTGGATATTAAGAACTACAAAACTTAAGAATGTTTGATGGCATTATTACCATTAAAAATGAAATATTATTATTGTTAATGCAACACATAATGCTATACTGATATATGAAACCTTTTGGGCTTTATGTAAGTAGACGCAGAGAAAGAATATTTTATATTAGATCTTCATTTCTATAATTTACTGAGTAACGTCTATATATAACTACAAAACTTAAGATAATAATATTGTTATTAAAAATCAAATATTTTTATACTTATTAAACCAGTGGGGTTGGGTCTTTTTCATATACTTAATGGCACTGTAGCTTAGGATAGGGACCAATGGCGGGCTTATGTGAGGGCGGCAATGAACCTCCGGGTTCCTTAAAAGCCAGTAAGTAAGTAAGCAAGTAATGGCGGTGTAGTGTAGATATTGATATGTGTCATTGTCTTCAGTATTGGCTCGAGAGAGCGCAAAAATTACAGTTCCTAAGGAGAGATAAAAAGGTATTTACTTACTGATAAAATAAGAGACCTAGAAAATTTTGTAGTCTCCAGATCATTTCAGCAAGATCTCTTAGTAGGATAAAATGATTTTACGCTCTACATTTCAAGTTCTACATGCAGCAGCTATACGAAAATGCTATTGTTCGAAAGCTTAGCAAACCTGACATTTTTTTAACTTTTGCCTACAATCCACAATGACCTGAAATAGCTACTGCTATCGTCCTGACATTGATATTTGCGTTTTCGCGTTGAAACTCAAAAACTGAAGTTGGGTAGGTTCAAGAAAAAGTATTTGGCCTAAAAAAATCCATTCAGAGGGAGTATGTTTCATTATTATGGAAGCAAATAACTATCAAAAAGACAAGTATTCTTCATTGAAAATAAATCTGAAAAATTTTTATTTGAACGTCTAACGAACTTAGTTTGCAGCAGCATTTGCTGCACAAGCCACTAGTTCTTTATATTTTTATATCTATGATTGACCAAAATAATTTTGGATATTCGAAAAATTGGGGTGCGATATTGTTCTAATTTGTATTACCTCTACCTCTCGGTACAGAACTACCAACTATTAATCCCATTTCCAATCTAAATTAACCTCTCATTGTTTTTTCTTGGCAGCTAAGATTGCCTTTTCTTCTGGATTTCGAACTTGCCACTTTTTTCAATTCCAGTCGATACGAAATGTGCAACAAGAATTCATTCATTTACTGTTCTGCCCAAGGGCAGGGTTTTCACTGCAAACCCAGTTTTCTCCAGTCTTTCCTATTTTCTGCTTTCCTTTTTGTTTCCTCATATGATACAAATATCTTAATGTCGTCTATCATCTGATATCTTCTTCTACCCCGAACTCTTCTCCCGTTCATCATTCCTTCAGTGCATCCCTCAGTAGGCAGCTTCTTGTCAGCCATTGATCCAACCAATTCCTTTTTCTCTTCCTTATCAGTTTCAGCATCATTCTTTCTTCACTCACTCTTTCCAACACAGCTTCATTTCTTATTCTGTCTGTCCATTTCACACGTTCCATTCTTCTCCATATGCACATTTCAAATGCTTCTATTCGCTTCTCGTCACTTCATCGTAATGTTCATGTTTCTGCCCCCATACAATGCCACACTCCATACAAAGCACTTCACTAGTCTCTTCCTTAGTTCTTTTTCCAGAGGTCCGCAGGTCCTTTTTCTATTAAAAGTTTCCTTGGCCATTGTTATCCTCCTTTTGACTTCCTGGCAGCAGCTCATGTTACTGCTTATAGTACACCTCAAATATTTGAAGCTGTCCACTTGCTCTACGCCTCATTTAGAATTCGCCAGTTTATCTTCTGTATCTTTCTACCTGTGATCATGCTCTTCGTCTTATTTGCATTTATCTTCATCCCATACAACTCACAGCTATTAATTAGCTCCAGTAGCATATCATTTAGTATCATTTCCTCCTCTGCTAACAATGCCATATCATCAGCAAATCTTATGCACTTTATCCTTCTTCCTCCTACTATCACTCCCATGTTCTGAAAACAGTTCTTTACTAAATCCTCCAAGTAGATGTTGAACAGTGTAGGTGATAAAGGCCATTGTTGATGTACTTCTCTCCCAATTTCACTTCCTTCTGACATTTCTTCTCCTATCCTGATTTTCACTCGTTGTTTCACATAAAGATTACTGAACAGAATTCTTTATCCGTATTATGGAAAGGCACTCACGTCACAAAGAGTTTCTGCAGATGATACTTCCTTCATGGTTTTTTGGTGTCTAGCCAATTAAATGTAGCATATCTATGTTGACGACTTTTAGTATTGGCACTGCAAATTTTGCCATCCATCATCATCAGTATTAATTTAGAAAACACTTTTACTTGTATTATAGCTACCATCTCCGTTGTTGGCATAAGATATTGAATTTGCTATGCCATTTTATTTATTTTCTTGAGTGACATGTCTCTTGTATCTTTTCCAAGAAGCTGTGTGACTGGTGTAGGAAGAGGCCTTGAATTCTGCAGCATGCATGCGTGTCTGAAGGCACTAAACACATCTGGATTATCGTAATGGCTTGACTTGTCTAGTATGTTGAATTTCTGTTTATATCGACTTTCCCTCTATTACTGTCACAACCCCACTTAATAACCGTTTCAAGTATTTCTTGTTGTACCAACACCACCCTATTAATTGTATGGTCAAAAATGGCTTGTAATTTTATTTCGGCTGGAATATCAGTTATTTCAACTTTTTCTTGGGGTGGATCACATACCTTCTTTGCTCCCTACAGCTTGTCGTAGTAAGGATAAACTTTATTGCTTCTGATTTTAGAACCCATTCGTTTATTCATATATTAACGTTTAATCAACTTATTTTCCACAAAATAAGAGAAAGCTTCCTCCGGTGTACAAGATGTAGGGGGAAAATGGTGATTCATGTGATTTCTTACATTTTGGAAGCCCTAGGACGGTTAGTTTCGGTCACTTGGTCTAAAATATAGCTGCAAGCTTTTTTTCTGACACTCTAAGAGAGTCCTGTGTTGCGAATGATAATTATTCTTATGTAGAAAATTTCTGTTAGAGAACGAACAAATTTCTTACTTTTTGTTACGATTTTCTGGATCTTCGAATACCAGAAGATGGTAAATGAGACTTTTTAACTCAAAGTTGTTTTTGCAATTAATTTGTAAACTTTTCAGGGAACCTCAGACTTTCCTGCAACCAGTTACAATACATTTTTTTTTTCCAGTCCTTAATTAACTCATCCCTGAAACTCTAAACTGTTTTCTTGAAACAAATTAATACGTTCTGTAAGCATTTCTGTATACTAAATTTATTTTGTACATAATCACCTAAATCTTAGCGTTGGCACATTATGTCTAATTGGTCCATTCTCGTCATTGTCGGCAGAAACCGTTGTTTCTACCCTGAAATAAAATAGTTTTTTCTTCAAAGGCGCAAAGATCGACAAATCTGAAAATAAGCATTGTGAACATCAAGAGTTTACCTACATTTTCATCTGAAAAGTGCACCACTTGCCGAGACCTGTGATAGTTAAAATTATATTTGAATATGGTACATTCAATTTCGTTTATACTGTAAACAAGTCTGTATATATGGACGGATTTAACTATTTTACATTCCCTTAAATTGAACAAAAATTGTATGAATCTAAAGTACATTCCTGTGAGTAACACATCCATTTCAAAATAATGCAATATAGCGCTTGGATAGCTTTCTCAACGTATCCAACTTCACACGCTAGAACCAAGTCTGGTGCGCAGTGGATGCTCCTCATCTGTAAGCCCACTTCGAGGCTCTCCAAGCCGCCGTATCCTACTGCAATCTGAATTTCTTTGAAGTTGTTGTTTAGTCAACTGTCTGAACCTCACAAGTGAGACCAAGAAGGCACCACTGAGGAGGCAAGTAGGCCAAGAGATAGTGGGATAGAGTGGCCAGGTCCTCTCCCTCTTTCCTTGAAGGATGTTGACGTAGAGATGTTTATCCTAACTATAAACATAGAAATGGTCGATTTTGTGAGGATCGGTAGATTGAGATTTTTCCTGCAGACTGAGCCTCTGGCCCACTGCACTGTGGACCGGTCTGCATAGGAACTCTGTGCACATGCGAGTGAGGGAAGATATTTTATTCACTGACAGTATTATTCTTCGTGTTTTTAATCACATTACTGATGTAAATGTCACATTATTTCTGGAATTTGATGAAGCGCTCAACAGAGTTGAAACCTGCCTTCGAAGGAAGAAATGTTTATTTTGTTGTTGTGAGCTTAGGGAATTATTTCAGTTGATGTAATACTAAGTTTATAAAATGTTGTAATACATTATATTGTTACTGCATAGGAAGTTGCCGACTACACTTCGATTCAGAACCCTTAGTTATGCACTTTTCGTACGTTTCGGTTCGATCCGAAGGATGTTACGCTTGTGCATCTGAGGGATCATTTTTTGCGGAACGTATAAAAAAAATATGAGCTGCTTTAACTGAAAAATGAGTATAAAGAAACGACTTAATGTTTTAACATGTAAATAAAAAATTGACGTTTCTGTGTTTTCCCCACAATCACTTTCGTCTTTTTTCACACTTGATATGTGGGTCATCCTAATTCATTAAGGGTGGGAATACGTGATAATTAATTGCTTAATATTTACGTTTACAAAAAAGACAGTGTTATATTGCGCATATAGATTAATTATTAACATATTTGCAACTTTTTTATATTTCTTGTTGTAAAATAAAATAACTTATTGTATTACCTCAGTCTAGTACCTATACAGTCACGAAGCTCAACACGTAGGGAATATGCATCCATAGATAGTTGCTAACCACATACAATGCGTAATAGTACTGGCACAGTCTATTGTTCCTAGTACCCTCAACATCTAAGTTTCGTGACTGTATACACTAGACTAAGATATTACTATATGCTATGCATTGTACTTTATTGGTCTCTCTGCATCAGACATTGCAGTTTCATATTACTGAAATAGGCATTATAAACCGTTATGGCAGATTCGTCATCACCTCTCCCTCATGCCGTTCTGCTTCAGTACTCGTGGCGGACATATTAATATCCCTATACAATTATGTAGCATTGAGCCTTGCGATATAGAATTTAACAAATAAGTAATGTCCAACTAATAGATATTTATATAAAATTTGGATATTTACAGTTTATAACGTACTAAATTTTCACATAAAATATTGGCTGCGATCAGTATGTTATGAATTAAAAAGATGTAGCAACAATGAGTATCAATTATTCCTGACTACATGATGCGATGAGGAAGGTGGTAAAGGATAGCCAACTTCACAAGGCCGAAAAAGTAAACTGGTGTGATTCTGTCTTCCCGTAACATTTGCATTAAAAGTAAATAAATAGAAGTAATCTATAGGTAAATGAGAAGAACTGTGCTGTTTATATCAGTTACTTTTACTTCATTCACATACAGTATACATACCTTAAGGAAATGCAATGATTTTACTGGACATTATGATATTTTGGTACTACTGTAAAGTAGTGTGTTGAGCGTCCTCGTCTCCTCGTGTGATTCAAAGCGCGGACGCTCGGTGGGTGATATTTCAGTGAATGGTGAAGTGTTAACTAATACATATCATACAAATATATCGTAATGTGTGCGTGGTGAAAAATTGGAAAATACAGAGTTTCCAAGGAATTTCTTCGCGAGTTGAGAGGTTAGTTTAATGTTTATAATTATTATAAAACATATATGGCTCCTATTTTAAATTAATTGTCAAATCTTCCGTCGACATATTACCACACAAATATTACACAGTACGGCAGATGTTCGATACTTCGAGGAGATACTTCAAAATACTCATTTTTCTCCGTATCACATTGATTTCTGTATAGAATTTACGCTGGAAACTTTGATAGTAAATGAATCGCTGTGTGAAATAAGGGCTTCAGTCCACATTTTATCGAATATGAGTTCTGCAATGCTTGGAAAAAGTGGCATAAGTAATTTGCCAGAAAAATTTTTTATTAGTTTATTGATAACTCACGGAACATCTGCTCGCTTGGGAAAAAAGACATAAGAATTTCTCCCATTAGAATAATTCATACAGAAGAAAATCAAATCGACATAAACCAGTGTGAAGACAGTTTTTTCCTTCTCCTTTAAAATTAACTTTTTTGACTTGTGCCAATTTTCCCGAGTACTACAGAGTTATTGTTGAAAATTGGTATGTTACTTATGGTTACATCGATCTGTGGTAGAAGGTAGTCAGTCGGATATGTGTATACAAAAATACGAGTTCCTATTTTAAGTGACATGTGCAGAAATGACCTCAGTCCAGGACTGAAGTCCTTTTTGCATATAACTCGGCATATATTACAGACTTTAAAAATTACATTGCAGTGCGTATCCAGTGAAAGTGAGAAAATTTATTGAAAAATTATTTCATTCATTTATTACCATAATTCACTGTTCTCTTAAATTGACTGAGAATATTGGAAATTGCTGCAAATCAATGACTTTCCCATTGAAAGTTGTTATATGAAACAGTTTTTGTCTCTGAAAGGAAGCAAAGAGAACAAAATTGTATTAAACTTTTTTCTTTGAAATATCTCAAAGAATAATACACTGAAATTAATGATATTACTTTAGGTCCATCCTCTTGTAAATCTTATATTGTTCCCTTCTCAAGATACTCTTATGCATAGTAGGCTAACTCGAATCGATGTTCACCTTTCGCTTGCAAGGTGTAGTAATTGGAAACAGTTTTTCGAAAAAAAAAAACAGACTCGGAACTACATTGTTAGGTTAGCAGTCAAAGTTTTATTAACTTAATAATAATAATAATAATAATAATAATAATAATAATAATGATATGATATTTATTTGTCAGTCAACTTTACAATTCACAGTTATGGTGGACCTTCACATTTCTGTTTTTCGATCCACCATCCCTTTAATACACACAACTCTTTTCTATTAGTGTATTCTTTGCCGAGAATTTCTTGATTACTTTCTAATGTTCTGTTAAGACTGAATTGCTATATGTCCTTCCCTCTCTATCCTCTTCTATTCTCTCCCTCCTACCTAGACTGTCTCCCTTCCATTTCTCGCTCACCTATTAAATATTGCATATTCCTTCTTTAATATTTGCGTAATAATAATAATAATAATAATAATAATAATAATAATAATAATAATAATAATAATAATAGTGGAGCAAATGAGAGGGATATGGAATGCCATTTTGTTTTCTAATCCTACCGTCTAAAATATTCATATGAAAAGACAGTTTTTATGATAATGCATATTACATTCATTAGACATAAACATAGAAAGAACATGATGCATGCAATAAACACAATTTTAAAAAGACCAAAGATATGAAAACATGGGTTTATGGAATAGAGATATACTATATGGAATACCCATGACAAAACCATTAAAAATAATATCACTGATTAACGTTACAAATTCTTTACTGTGTTAATTATTACAAAAATTACCTGGTTGACTGGTTTCGAAGTGGTGTCCGTCACAAGGCTTCGGGCAGTGACGGACATCATGTCAAAACTAGTCAAGCAAGAATTTTTTGTAATATCGTTAAAAGAATTTATCAAAGAATGAAGTAAAAAATATTATTACAAAATTACAAATATATGGATATGATTCCTATTCTGCGCACTGTTCATGGAGGCCACATCTCACATTGAATACCTCATTATCCAAGCGTTTCCCCTGGTATCTTCAAACAATTAACTCCCACAAAATATAGGCTACGTACAGTTTATATTACTATCTTGTGGTTTGGACGTAGGCTTCCAAACTTTTCGTCACAAGATTCTTTCAACTTTACTTCACGATGGTTAGGATTTGTTGCGAGGGCTCCGTAGCTTTCTGCTTCCTGATGTATTCCATAATAGAGAGCTGCAGATCGGGGTTTAGAACCGGGTTAGATTCGACCGGTCAGAGATTCAACCGGCTAATTCGAACATCCGACCGAATATTTGATTTTCAAGCTGTTACCCCTGACTGTATTGCAGACTAGACAGAACACTAGGTGCACTTAGTCATATAAGAAAATGACATTTTTCGAGTACACAATCAGGGTAACAATTGAAGGAAATTTAGTTTGTCTCATTGAAGAAAAGTGTTTGCGAGTACTCCTACAGTTGATTCGACATATAACACACATCCTTTTATTATTTTGAACATGCAATAACTTCATAAGTATCGTTTATAGGTATTTTAAACTTTGAGTCTTACAATTAGAAGTTGCTTATAAAAATGTGTTAATAGTATACTGGGTGTTCAGTTCAAAGTGTGTCATGGCTCGCTGTATGCCGTCATGTGGCTAGCCGATGAGCCTAGACAATTCAATCTTCCTACACTTCCGCAGAGGTGTATACCTATGAGGCAGAGAAGTTGCCTAGCGAGTACGGCGTTCGTTCTGAAGAATATGTGCCGATACGTACGGTAACGCCTGTAGTGGCAGGAATGTGAACTGTTTTGAAATACGTACTATTGGGATATGGGGAGAGGGTTAAGACGATTACTTACGTATTTGTTGACCTTAACTTCGACGGTCAACATGGACACGGAGCATTTGATTTGTGTTGTGGAATGTTACCGTACGCAACCGATGATAACAAATACCCTGCGTACGACTTGCCGGCGCAAAACACAGTTCGAAAGAGGTTATGGTAGCACACAGTCCGTACAGACCGCCATCTGTTGCTACGACGTTCAAGTTATACCGTACACGTTCTCAAGTTCAGATTGAAGAACGCCTTAAATAATAGGCAACTTCTCTAACATATAAGCTGAAACTCGCTTCAAATCGGTGACCCAACAACAGTGACGTCATGACACACTTTGAAATGAACACCCAGTAGTTTTACATGGAACAAGACGTGCATAAGCCATGCATATTTTTCTTACCAATAAACTCTACATAGCTGGCGTTTTATTATACCAGTGTTAAACAGTATGTCATAACTCCATAATTTTATTACGTCGTAACTTTTTCTCGTCACATATCGACGAAATCTCGTTCGATTTGCATTACCCGAAAATCGATAGTACATAGGTACTTACTGTTTACGTAACATATCGCGGATGGTTTAGAGCACATATCTCACATAGAAAGAAATGAGATGTGGGCAAAAAATACGATTTCCAAATTGCGAAAATACAGAAAAATTAAGTACCATATAGGTCTACAGTACTTTAATACGTCATTGTGTATATTAATAAATGTCTTGCATAATAGGTAGGCATTATATTAATAAGTCATAAGAATAAAAATTTAAAAAATCCATAGCGATACAGTACTGAAGGGCCAAGACCGACCAGCCGGCTGCTGGCCTCACGCCTCCATGCCGACGCAGAGGTGGACGATCATCCAACCAGAATGGACGTATCATGTGGTTAGCATGATGATCCTCCCAGCCGTTATAGCAGGTTTGCGAAACCGGATTTTCGCTACCTATCGTAGTTCCCCAAGTGCCTCACGATGCTGGGTAGGCACCGGTCCCATACACTGGCCGAAATTTCATGAGAAAATTTATTCCCCCATGAGGATTCGAACCAGCGCGCATTCCGTAACGCGAGTCCTAAGCAGGCTGCCTTAGACCGCGACTCCACGGGGACAACCTTAAGAATACTCAGCTCATATTTTACAATATCGTAAATGTATGTTTTGTTCATAAGTAGGACGAGATATATGCGGTACTTATTCTGGCTAAAAGGGCAAAAGAAGATATTGTAGATTGTATAGTCAACTGTCCGAAGACGGGTCTGATACCAAGAAGACGCCACTTATAAAGCAACTAGGTCAAGTGATGATGGGTAGAGTGGCCAGTTTCTTCTCCCCCTCCATTGCATGCATTGCCGACCAGCTACATATTACACAAGTCAAACTTCAGATATAAAGCTAAAATGTCTAAATAATGGTTATTGAAAGAAACACGTTTTCTGTCAATTTATTTCAAGTAGAAGGTATGTTTTCTTCATACTGAAGAAAACATCATGTATAGTACATCCGCTCAAATGAGAGCCACTTGGAACGTGCGATTGGACACACTTACCGCAGGGAGCAGGTAGGCACGCGACTCTGAACAGGTTCCATGTAAACAACGCTGCGTTGCCATATCTCCCTTCTGAAGACTGAAGTGAATCTTCGTGTGCGTCTTGTAAAAACAGAACTAAAACACGAACACCTCCTATTCAGAGTCCGTTGAGTCACTATTTAAATCAATTACACAAGATTCCAAGCTAGTTTCTAAGGAACGATAATCACTTTCTTTTGTCTTTACATGTTCGATATACTTCACCCAATGCTCTTTATTGTTAATGTCATCCATCACAGTTAGTATTAAATCCCGTACTTCTTGAACAGATTTGTTTCCCAATTCATTTTCTGACCTGACATTTCTCTTCAGTTCCCACCAAACGAATTCTATGGCAATGGTAGGGGGGGGGACAGTCGTAGTACAACATGGCCGTATTTCGATGACTGTTCGTCAATTACAGTACGCACATCTTTTTTATGTAATGGCTACGTTTTATCTCTTGTAGCAGATGTAACTTTGTTGTTGGGACTGGCGTGGGCAAAGGAATGTTATTTTCACGTTTCAATGGCATCTACAGTATTGTTGATCTAGTGGTAGGTACAGGATTCACAATACGGGAATGGTATGGGGCATTATCCATAATGATGTCAAACGATCCTTCGAGTCGTTTTAGCAAACATTCCACAAATCATTCTTCAAAGATTTTAGAATTCACAGTCCCACGATTATCAGCCGGGGCATCACACATACTTTGGTGAGTAACGAATAATGAATGGAATGAAAACATTTCTTCCCCTCGCGTGTAAAATTGCCTTCGTTATCCTTTATCTCAAGAAAAATTGCCATCACAATAACTTGACCCATCTGACTAACGACACTTTACTCCGTCATGGGTATCATACCATGTTTCATCTAAGTAAACTTCTGCATAACCCAGTTGTCGATAATACTCTATATTCCGTAAATACGAGGAACGCCACATCCGTATTCGTAATGAATCCATTGCTGCTGGTTGAGATCCATGAGTTTTATATTTAAACTCCATTGAATGTAATAGTGCCATTAAAGTATTTCTTTGATACGGAAACTCATATTGGTAGCTTGTGTTTTATTACGCATTGCATTGAGAAGTTTATTTGACGTTGGAGCTATTTTATTTTTTATTTATATTATATGAAACACAAAAGCCACAATATACATATGAACTTGTTCTCGGAGCACTGACTTAGATCTGTCAACAGCGCTGGCTTACCAAGAACCAGCCGCGTGCTTCCAGACTGAAACACCTGACGCCTCCCGCTCAAGGTAGTGCAAGTGGCTCTCATTTGAGCGGACGTACTATAACCACTTATAATATTCTAGTCCTAAATTTACAGTTACAAGCACTTAGATTTCCACTCGCACCAGAGCCCTGCTTTCTTATATTCATGAATACTTGACACCATTTTGTAACTTCTTTGGTGTAGTTTTTGCAGAGTATTATAAGAAAATTTGATTCAAAGTATCTGTCACCATTTTTAATTATTCTAGTTAGAGGCAAGTGCAGTTAGTAACGAAGTCAAGCGTGCTTTAATCCATTCTCTACTCCAAGAGGACAGGGAAGGATATATTAAAAAAAGAAAGTCATGACGCATTCATTTTTTCCGAATTCGAACACAGAATATATGATATGGTCACCGTATTCATAGATCTAGGCCTAATTAAAATTAAGTCAATAATTCATTTCTTCCCCATGTGTGAAGACTTCGACGTGATATTAAAACTTGCAGTTCAGAACTTACAAATCCACCTGCTTCAAATCTTCTTTTACAATTTCAGCAACAATTCGTATATGTTGCTTTGTGAATCTATATTTTTCTTTAAAATTCTCATCGTTGAATTTAAATAAATAAAAACGAGTTTTCTAGTTCTCCATTTTTCTATATTCACAATTATTTATACCATCAAAGCCTTCAATGCCCTCTGTATTTATTAAATAATCGTTTAAATTTACCATTTCGCTTGTATAACTTTCTTTACAGAAGATATTTATGTCAGCTTTCGAAAAAAAAAGTAGGGAAACAAACGATCAGCTGTTTACAGAGTCGGCCATCTTGTCCTTCTGTGCAAGACTTACACTAGGGGGATAGGTTGTGTAACGATTATAATATGTAATTGTACACCTCTTATAATATGGAATAGCTTATATGTAGTTTATTAGTTACGTTTTACGTTCCAACGGTGTATAAGTCCTGTGTAACCTTCATACTGTAGGCTATATAATTTATAAGTAAAATGAAAATGTATAACTACTCGTAAAAAGAAGTTGTTATTCATATAGAATGCTTTTTAACTACTGTAAGTACACATGCATTATTATTTCACTGAGAAGTCATTTGTAATAAGATGGAATGTAAGTTTTAAGAAAGAATATAATTTTAGCAAAAGAAAATGTACTTTCAGCTTTCTGCTCGCTGTAGTTTCATACTGCATGTTGTTCTTGAAGATAGGTCATTGAAATATCTGGAAGACTCAATGACGTGATCTGCCTTAACTGCTTTATTTGAAAGCACATTTGAAGCGCACCAAGACAACCTACGAACAGTCAGACAATTCACAGCGTATTTGTGATGTAGAATGGGAAAATGGGCCTCTTGTCGCCAAAGTGAATTTTACAAGAGAGCTGAAAAACGAAGTTAATCAAAATTAAATTATTTTGTTTTTTATTTTAGTTTCTTACAACTAGGCATAAAGATATAACAATAATACAATTTAACTAAATATATGTTCAAGTGACAAATATAGTCTGGATTATGTGAGTTGAACTTTAACCATCTTTTCTCAAAACACTGTTTTTCCTATTGGAATTCAGAATGTTACATCCTTGTCGAGTTTTTAGATTGTTGGGTCAATTTTGTATTAAAATGTGTACACTTTCATCCTTTACAAGAAGAATTGAAAAAGTCAACTGAAGTTTTCCGACAATAGGTTCCTTTTTCCCTTTCCGCATCTCATTTGTTATATAATTTATACAGTGCAAATCTGTAAAAAGTTTTTCTAGCCACAAAAGAGATTTTCTTCTATTGTTGTAAGACCATTTTTTCCAAAGCGCACCTGCCACGTTATGATGCTAACTGAAACATAAGGAAAGAGTTACGATAGTATCCACGAGATGGAAGAATCAATAGTGATGACTTGCTGGTATTCCAAAACCGCCTAGTATTTCATATCCCCTCTTTTAGTCTAATGATGATAATAATAATAATAATAATAATAATAATAATAATAATGCAGTGATAATGTATTCTCGTGTAAGGCTAATATAAGATGTTTTGTTTTGTTGCAGGTAAGCGACCCCTCCATGTGTCCAGCTCTGCCGACGTCGACTGTAAGGTAAGTTTTTTTAAGTATTGACTGGGTACGTCCCTGTGGGAAATCTCTTTATAGATGAATGTCTTTTAATGAGTACAATAAACATAGTAATTTAAAAACATATTTCGGATACTCTATCATCACGGGATATTTAATTCTTCCTTTTCGATGGAAGAAACTACGAACTGTATGAGAAAAGTGTTGACGTATCACGTGATTACCGTAACACGTGACATTCAGAAAACAGCGTCTAACTTTATTATAATCGTATTATATAGAACGACGTATCTCGTAAATCGAGCCGCAATCTGTACGTTGCAGAATTTCAGAAAATCTATTTGTGAATTTGTTTAGTCAACAGTGTTTATATTCTGGTATTAAAATTGGTGTGAAATTTCCGCATGCAGTTGTAAATGAATCTACCGTCGGAGAGACATAGAAATACAGCCGTAAAATCGGCTGTGTAACCTTTTCATCTGGTTAGTTGGTCTGTAATCATTAAAGTGACTGCAATGACCGCAGTTTATAATGACAGTGGACCATTTGCATGCATAGAAATTCAATGAAACACCATTTGGTTGGTTTACATCTTCATCCACTCCATCCGAGTCGTAGTCTTGTACTGAATCCGTGTCATGTTCAGAATTATAGTCCAGTTGATTTTCGACTTCACACTCACTCGCATCACTGCCTTCACTTTCATCTACAATACTGTTTACAAAGCGTGGGAAACCAGAATCGAACACTGATACACTTTTACGCGCATTAGTAGCCATACTCCACTATGAAAACTCGTTGGTTGTACATTGACAAGGTGCAGATACGCAACTGAAGTTGAGGGATCGAAAAGGATACCGCTCAATATTTTAGCTATTACGGGGAAAAAATAACGGTACTTGATGGTCAGTGACACAGCTAATGGATTAAGCTTGACAAAAGAAAAAGGTACACAAAAGATTTAAAGAAAGAAAGCAATGGTTAAAGAATGTCAGGGGTATACAATTTGCCTAGTAGGCTATCAAAAAAGACCCCACAACTCCGTTTGAGGGTTGAATACAATTACAATTAATGGAAACAAAGGAGTGGGATGAGACGAAAAGATTTATTGAAGCTTATGAATTGGAAAGTTGTTTGTGGAATATGTTTGACAATAATTATTACAAGAATAAAGACCTGAGAATTCGGGTATTGTCAAAACAAGCTGTGACAGTCATTTGGGGCTTCATTGCGAGAAGGATTTGGAATATCTACCGCTTCCACATCCTCTTCGTCAAGTCCTCACTGACAATGCGATTCAAAACTGCCAGCAAGGACAGGCTCTGAATGGAGTAGTTTTGCAGGTACTCAAGAGTCGCATTCCATCCTATTGCATTCACTAAACAAAGACTCCTACAAATTCTTGAATATACGGGCGCTAGCGGTAAATGTCGAAGTTCAAGAAAATTTTCTCAGTATCCTTCAAAGTAAGATATTTTTTTTTTATATTTTCAGCAGATGAAAGATTATATTAAATGGATGATGAGCATATTAAGCGATGGATTTTACATGGTTTTATATAGGGATGTGAACGGACCGGACGAAAAGAGTGTATAATGCGAGATAACTTAACAAACAGGCTTGTATTATCGTGGTTTCACTGTATATCAAAAGTTGGTTTCCTTTGTTCTTTGAATTCCCTAGAAGTACTGTATGTTCTTTTATTTTCCTCTGGAAAAATTTTAATATTTTCTTCCCACCTTATTCTGTGGAATGTGCAAAATGGAACCGACACTAAACTGTCACGAGTTATGACAAATATATGTCTATTGTTTTCACACAGGTACAAATGAGGGTGGCTAGGCGTCTCACTTGAAACAAATGGCTGTGAAATTAGGGAAAACCAATTTGTTGCCAAACATTTTAAAGAGGAGGGTGTGTGTGACACACGGCGACTGAAGGGCCAAGAGTGGTTTTCTTTTGTTACCGTAGGTATAACAATGAAATATTGTAACTGACCAGCAGCTTCAGACTTCGATTCTCTTTGTGTAATTGAATCTTATTGAATACAACCTCTATTTCTCTGACAAAATCGGGGACCAGGATCGATGGCTGCTTTTATTATTGCGACAATTTCGAGGTTGTAAAAATAGCTATTATTAATTCGTTTGACAACAGTGAAGGTTTGTTAGCGGACAGTAGGAAATCATTTTCATTTGAAAATTTGCACAAGGTATTCGTTGTAGATTGCAAGTCAGGTCTCATAACATAGATACAATGAAAATTAATAAAAATAAGTGAAAAAAATTTATATGCCTTGAAATTCCTTAAATTTTCAGTTTTGTGTTCTGGTTGTTATTCTAAGTGTAGTTTATACAGGGACATCATTGTATTTGTACTAACATTTCTAATATTAACCTGGCTATACCTTTGGATTAACGGTTGAGAACCGGAAACCGTTTGCTACATCTTTCCACGACTGAAGTTCGATGATACTGGCATAAAATACAAATCACATTACTCGGTATAGGAGTGAAGAAAAGTAGTTCATCCATTTACGTAAGCTAGGAAATATCGCGATTTTGAGTCTGATAAATGTCATTAGGTTTTTGTTTAATCAAAAGGTATTACTGTATTGACAATAATATTTTGTTTACTCGCTTGATCTCAAGTAGGTGTAGTGATTGCAAGACACACCCCTAACAGAATTAGAAAGGCGCTAATGTAATTTCTTACGATACCAACTGTACTCCCACAGTACCATCCCACTCCTTGGGTCATGACGTCATGTATACTATTAGAGTTTCGAACTTCTCTCTCGTGAATTGGTGACGCTAGGCCGCAGTTTGGTTATGGCCCTAAAGGGAAGAATAAAGAGCAAAACAATCCTCCGAAAGTAAATGTTGAGTGTTTGTTTTATAGCTATTTAGTGTAAGTTACATACTCATACTGCAACTGTGCGTCTTACTTAACACTATTGTTCCTGTAGGTCTAGGTTATCTTTGACTTCATTAGATAGGGATCTTGGTCCGGTGGTTACACTCTTACTGTAGAACAGCGTCATTGTGACCTGGAGGAGTATTACATCCATTCTTAGAGACTACTATAACACTGCTTCAATCACACGTTCCCTTCGATGTGGAGCTGCGCTTGAGCGTGGTTTCGATTCCCGCTTCGGCTGATCAACTGACTTTGTTTTCTCAAGTTTTCGCGAACTGTAAGCAGAATGTCAGATAATCACATGGCGAATCTTCGACCTCATATTCTTCAAAAGACATCTCATTTGTGACTAATCCCGTCGACGTTAAATAATCTTGTAGCTCATACAACGTCGTTAAATAACCGGCTACAAACTTCTTGTATCAGCCAGGGAATATAATATGTTACAAATACATTTACTTAGAGACTAATCCTGTTGCTCCAAGACAAAATGTCACTTTTGCAGTCTTTCAGGAGCGAGAATTACAAGTTTGAACGACTTGTTTAAAATCATAGTATCATGTTTCTTACAAGTTGGTTAGAAAATCATAGAAATGCGATATACAGTATCATATTTTGCCAGAATAAAGATAGGCCTAACATTAAGATGCACAACATAGACTACAGAAAAATCTCATTTTCGCCAAAAATTGATTCATCACATTTGCCTGGAAGTCACAGAATTTCTGTAGTGGCTATATGTCGAAGCATTATCTCTTAATATTTTCCAAGGTGTTTTCCATAGCACGCGACACTGAAAGTATTATTGACGAAAAAAATGTAAAAGAAACTAATTTTCAAGTCGTTTGGAATATAAAGAATTCGTGTAGGACGTGAATTGATTTGAAAACATTACAAAATAGGTAAAAATGTGAAAGAATTGATCGCTGCAAATAACCTAAAAGTGATTATTTTTCACTTGAAATAAAGATATAGAACACTTCAAAATATAACGCAAACACACATTTCACTTCACTTAGTATATGCAATGCATACAAAACGTCTAAACTAAGCTAATGTAAGAACCTGTCACAGATTCTCGCACCAGAGAACTTACAAAGTTAAAGTTGGAAGTTACAGTGTTGCGTGTTATAGACACTGCCTGCTAGACCACAACCTATGGCTATTTACACTGCCTGCCCAATAAACGGTTATGCGCGAGTAGCCACTAGGTGGCAGGTAGTGACTTTTTCCATATACTGATTATGTTAATAGCGGTGGGTACTGCCTTCCACCTAGCGACAAAAGAAGTTTGATTGAGCAGGCAGTTTACGCAGCTATAGGATGCGATTCAGCAGGCAGTGGTTATAGAAAAGCATTTTTCGTGTCCGTAGTGACATGTTCGCTAGCTTTATCTAAAATGCAGCCATGAATTGTTACGTAAACCGCACCAGCTTTGCACAGTAAGTAATCGCATTGTGGAATCTGCTTTTTATAGATTTACAGTTGTGGAAAGACAGCCCAGTTTGTCCGAATATTTATTTTATTACCGCGGAACAATCCCATTGCTGATCTATTCCTCATTTAATTATAAGAAAGGACAGACTTGGGTCGGAAAGATGAACATAGGTCCCGAAGTGCCTTTCATAGTTTGTTGGAGTGATTTCTCGTACCTATTGAACTTCCACGTTATTATTACTGAATAAATTATCTTTTGTGATAATTAAATTACCGAATTTTTCCATATGTTCATGTAATTCCAGTTTTACGTTTTCAGTAAAAATAATATTATCAAGAAAAAAAGGTAATTGTAAAGATACCAAATAAAATTTTAACCAACTAAAATCGGTAATTATTAGAGAAGGAAGAGACAAAAATTAATAAAATAAAGCAAATCAACTTTGATAGTGGAGGATTTGCAAGTGCCATTTAGTATTCAAATTTATATTAATTCTTTTAAAATTATTTTTCGTAGGTCATGTGCAAAGTATGATGGCTAAAATTTATTCCCAGAAACGCTTGCGCGGCGATTACAAATTTCATTGGTGCTAGGTATTGTATTCCCAGCAGGACCTGCGCGGCGATTATTTAATTTGATTGGTGTTTGTTGTATAATTATATTTAATTCCCAGCAACACTTGCGCGGCGACTACTAATTTGATTGGTGCAATGTATGTTGGCTACATTTTATTCCCAGAAACGCTTGCGTGGCGATTACAAATTTCATTGGTGCTAGGTATTATATTCCCAGCAGGACCTGCGCGGCGATTATTTAATTTGATTAATGTTGTATAATTATATTGAATTCCCAGCAACACTTGCGCGGAGACTACAAATTTGATTGGTGCAATGTATGTTGGTTACATATTATTCCCAGAAAAAACTTGCGCGGCGATTACAAATTTCATTGGT
Source organism: Periplaneta americana (assembly GCF_040183065.1). Classification (NCBI taxonomy): domain Eukaryota; kingdom Metazoa; phylum Arthropoda; class Insecta; order Blattodea; family Blattidae; genus Periplaneta; species Periplaneta americana. The sequence goes on from NC_091131.1 coordinate 181,677,995, forward strand.
GCTAGGTATTGTATTCCCAGCAGGACCTGCGCGGCGATTATTTAATTTGATTGGTGTTTGTTGTATAATTATATCGAATTCCCAGCAACACTTGCGCGGCGACTACAAATTTGATCGGTGCAATATATGTTGACTATATTTTATTCCCAGCAACACTTACGCGGGGATTACAAATTTAATTGGTGCAAGGTTTGTTGGTTACATTTTATACCCAGCAACACCTACGTGGCGATTAATTAATTTGATTGGTGCAAGGTGTATTGGAGTAATACCAGCGTTTAGGTAATTGTGTGCTGTCAGATTTGGGTTTCTTGCATCTTGTCAGCCCATTTGAGTTGTGTGAATATACTCGGCCGCGGAACATTTTTTCCCTAGAAATTATTAAAGCCTGCTTCTCAGGGAGCTTCTACCTGAAAACCGGATTTGCATAATATGTTCGTTACTCTAGGTACGTTAATAGGAAACCACAATTTAAGTCACACAGTATTGTGGGCACTCAAAGTTGGGTTTCTGGCATCTTGTCAGCCCATTTGAGTAATGTGGATATAAAATGAAGAATTTTGACGGTGTCGTGTGGTTCCTGGAGTAGCTCAGTCGGTAGAGCATTTGTGCGGTAAACGAAGGGTCCCGGGATAGATACCCGGCACCGGAACAATTTTTCTCTTGAAATTATTAAAGCCTGGTTCACAGGAAGCATCTACATGAAATCCAGATTTGCATTATATTATAGAACAAATCCTGTACATATACTTAAATTAAAAATTTTATTTGAAAAGCATTTATTTGAAAATATAAATAAAAGCCGCTCCACTGAGTAAAACACGACTTGAGCTTCAGTCCGCCACTGCACTCATCCCCCGCTCTCGACCACTTGCTGTCTGCACCCTTGCCCGAGAGCAGCTCCCTTCAACACGGAGCTACGGTGCGTCACATATATACAGTAGGCTATATAATAATTTGAATTGGTAATTGAAATTAAGGGAAAACGGCTGAACAGAATTTAATAAATGACCCCTCATTTTGAAGCTTGGAACTCAAAGTTTTTCGGGAAAATGGTAGTTTTAAGTGAAATGTCAATTTTCCTACGTAATTTTCCTATTTTCCATAATCCATCTGTCGTGAGTTTTGAGAAATAATGAGCTTTCGCAACAAAACAAAACACAAACACACTAAAATAAACAATATCACTCTGTCACATCATAATTCCAATATGTCGATCTTTTAAATTGTGGTTTATGTAACGACTCTCGCAACTTCCCAGGTTATATCAGCGTCGCCGGTGTGCCGCAATTTTGTCCCAGAGGATTTTTTTTAAACGTCACTAAATCTAGTGACATGAGGCTGTGGCATTTAAAAACACTTTAATGCCATCGACCTGGGCCGGGATCGAACCCCCAACCTCGTTCATAGAAGGCCAGCGCTAAGACCTATACTAACTTTGCCACCCAGGGCGACTGTCGATCTGCATTTGTGTAAATTTTTCAGAATGTTTCTGTAATGTTGATAATCAAGAACTTCAAGACTTACTAAAAAGAATTTACAGGTCAGATTGTCTGGTATGTAATTTTCTGAGTACAGCTGTCTATGTATTGAATATTAAAAACTACAAAACTTAGGAATGTTTGATGACATAATTAAAAATGAAATATTATTATAGTGAATGCCATGATGTATTTGTCACTAATTATGCAGATTAATGCTTTATTGATGATGAAATCTTTTAGGTTTATATAAGTAGGCGTACAGAATATTTGAAGTTAGGTCTTCATTTCTATACTATTTACTGAGTGACGGCTATATAGTAGTCTATACAAAACTTAAGTAATATAACAATATTGTTATTGAAATGAAATATTTTATAGTTATTAATCAAGTGGTATGTGTCTTTTCGATAGTATATTTAATGGTGGTGTGGTGTAGATATTTAAAGAATGAAAGATAGAATTTATAAAACAGTTATGCTACCGGTTGTTCTTTATGGTTGTGAAAGTTGGATTCTCACTTTGAGAGAGGAAGGGAGATTAAGTGTGTTCGAAAATAAGATGCTTAGGAAAATATTTGGGGCTAAGAGGGATGAAGTTATAGGAGAATGGAGAAAGTTACACAACGCAGACCTGCACGCATTGTATTCTTCACCTAACTTAATTAGGAATATTAAATCCAGATGTTTGAGATAGCAGCCCATGTAGCACGTATGGGTTAAACTAGAAATGCATATAGAGTGTTAGTTGGATGAAATTAAGGGAAAATACCTTGAGGGAGGCAGACGTAGATGGGAGGATAATATGATAATTGATTTGAGAGAGGTGGGATATGATAGTAGAGACTGGATTAATCTTGCTCATGACAGGGACCAATAGTGGGCTTTTGTGAGGACGGCAATGAACCTCCGGGTTCCTTAAAAGCCATTTGTATGTAAGTGATGTAGATATTTATGTTTGTGATTCTCTTGAGTAATATCTGGAGGAAACTCAAAAATTACAATGCCTAAGGGAAGACCAAAAGGTATTACTTACTGATAAAACAAGAGGCCTACAAAATGTTGTAGTGTCCCGATCACTTTAGCAAGATCTCTTAGCAGGAAAAAGTGATTTTACCCTCTACATTTCAAGGTAGTTCACGAAACATGCAGTAGCTATACCAAGACGCTATGTCTATTATTGGAAAGCATGGTAAATCTGGTATTTTCATAACTCTCACCTACAATCCGCAATGACCTGAAATAACTAGGCCTACTGCTTCACTTCCACATGAAAAACGGACTGATCGTCCTGACTTTGTTACCTGCGTTGTCTCATTGAAACTCAAGAACTGATGACGTATAGGTTCAATAAAAAGTATTTAGCATGAAGAAAACCATTCAGAGGGGTATGTTTCATTATCATGGAAGCAAATAACTTCCAAAATGTCTGGTATTCTTCATTGGAAATAAAGTTGTAAAAATTTTAATTTGAACTTCTAATTAACTTAGTTTGCAGCATTTGCTGCACAAGCCAGTAGTAATGTATAATTCAAAGAAAATCAATCAATATGCATTTAGAAAAAGGCTGTGACTTAGTGCAAATTAAACGTACCTGTAAACAAACTATGTGAAATGTTGATTACTGTTCTTTGAATAGTATAAATAGGTAGAAAATCACTTATTATATTCTCTGTGAAAATATTACACATCTTTTTAATAAAAATGTAAGAACATCATTATTACGAAACAATTTATATTTTTTATTTCTATTAACTCTCATTAACCCTACCACTACATATGAATAGATAATAAAAAGACATATTAATATTACTGCCTTCAATGTGGAAAAGTTGTCTTCAAGGACTTCCAGAATCCTGTCTAAGTTTAACAATCTCCAGGTAATTTTCATATTCAATGGACAGAATAAAATTTATCAAAATGTCCAAATCTTCTTGCTGCATTACTGATCTCAAATAATTATTCAAGTACATGCAACATTGGATTTTCTTCATTAATTTTCTAATATGCCAGTAAACACCTGCGATTATATTAACAACTTTTATTTTCTGAAATGTTTAGAGCTGTGCAGTTTAGTAAGTTCGTAGTTGAATCTTCTTCCCTACAGAGAACACGTTATGATGAAGTATAGTATAAACCCTAATTCCGAAGAGATACTGGACTTAGTTGCTAGTCTAAAGATATCGGTTGTTCTTGGAGAATTACGAATCACAGTTTTATTTCTTTTAATTTCACACCAGAAACGTAACCATGTCATTCAAGTACTATCATCTGGTGGTAGATGAAAGAAACGCACTGTCCAATATTACCCAACTCTCTCTCTCTCTCTGTCTCTCTCTCTATAATTAACTGGTCGATACATTTTAGAATTTCGCTGTGTGTTAGAAGCGAATCTTTCATTTCATCTGTCGTTGCAAGTATAGGCCTATTACAGTTATCATTGCGTTCTTCTTCCCCAACATTTCAGCTTCTGGACCATCACAATTAGCCTTTATATTATTTTACAGAAGGAAAGAGGTACGACCACTTACAATAGCTTGCAGGTACAGTACGTAGTAGCTACTGTTACTTCTAAGCATAAGGGGGTGGGTGAAATTTAAAAAAATGCTTGGTAGTATATTATAAAAAATTTGTGTACAGCACTACAAATAATTACCAAGCGTTAAATTACCTATTATTAAAGTGGTGAAAAGTGCATAAATATAGCCAAGCTGTGGTCAAGGTTCACGCTAGACAGGAGGTCAACGTAAGTAGATTCTATACAGCGTGGATATAATACAATCTAGATAGTTGAATAAATAAATTTCCATTCTAGACAAAGAAATAAAATTTGCATATTTTAGCAGGTTATTCCTTTGAATAGAGTACAACAAAAAATTATACCATTTCAATTCCAAATGAATAGGCTACTTACCTTAGAAAAAATAATTTTCACATAAATGTTAAGACTGTTTGACTGGATAACTGCTATGTTTTCGGGTTATGTGAGCCACGTATTTGGTGGCTTACTTAACCTCATTTAAATTAAGACACTATTACACAAATATGGATTAAGATTTATGTCTGATTTTGGTGTTGAAGACCAATTTTGACTGTATAATTAAATATTTCCATGTATATTTTGCTATTACACTGCTTTTGAAGAATAGATTTCTATCTGTCTTCTTACTTTTTAACAATTTGCAAAATTCAGTGTTTTTATTATCCTTTTATTAGGAGATATTCTTTTCCGAACTTCTCTAGAAGTTCCTTTTTAAGGAAACTCTTGGTGCTCTTAATTTTCAAAATGTTCCTCAGTAGTGTGAATTATAAAACAGCAAAAATTAACACTAACACAAATATTCATGTACAAATAGGCCTAATCAAATAAATAAATGAAAAGAAATAAAATATACTTGCTTACTCACAGAGTCTCAAGTACGTGTGGTGATTGCAAGGACACATCCCTAGCAGAATTAGAAAGGCGCTAATGTAATTTCTCACGAAATTAACTGTACTCTCACAGTACCATCCTACCCCTTGGGTCAATACGTCGTGTATACTCCGTGAGTTTAAACTTCAGTCTCGCGAATCGGTGACGCTAGGCCGCTGTTTGGTTATGGCCCTAAAGGGAATAATAAAGAACAAAAGAGTCCTCCGAAAGTTTGAACAAAGTCTGAATACGACCCCGTCTATGTATAAAACATATCTGATGTGACAGTTAAACAGCGAATTGTTTGAATATTTTATCCAAATATGTGGACAACATGCTATTATCCATGACCGGACAGTTCAAATAAAGGAGCGCGTTGATATCAATAATCGATTGTAGTTTAAGAAGTCTGATTCCTCGATCATAAAGATTTTGTCGGTAATGTGCGGACGTTTAGGCTATAGCAACGCACCAGATACGGGATTAGGATGTGCTGACCAGTGAAGCTTCGAGAAGGAACTCCCTTGCTGTGAAAGGAATGAAACGCATCAGGTATTTTTGAAAGACATGTCATGGACAGACCTCATAGGAGGTAAGCACTTGCTCTTAAGGTAAACGCCAGCAATGACATTTAACCCTAAAAACTCGGTACATCTTCGCGGCTGAGGCTCCTGGGAGTAGCCATCTTATATGGATTGAGAGTAGAATAATTGTCATCGGTTGCTATAGTAACCATCGTGCTCTATCTTTACTACTGGCAGCTTATACGTCTGCTTCCATTTTCGATGCATCTGCCTCCAAATTTTTAGTTTTCGCCCTTCTCTCCATTTCACTCGCGAATTTTTCCAATTCAACCTGTCGACTGCTGATATACCTTCCTCTTTCTTTGCATGAAGGGACTGAAATATAGATCATTTTAAATATTACAGTAAATATCCATTATTGTGTCCTTAAAACAATACTAGTAATACTGAAAATTACTGTTGACATTGCCATTATTCAATATTTCACATACTTATCCCGAGTGTATATGGGTGATTTTATTTATTTTTTAGAATATCGCCAAACATGAATCATTATAATACTTTAATAAATATAGCGCTCCTCTGCATTCATGTTTATTTCATCACGACTCATCCTTTGTAAAAGATGTTTAAAACAGTGTCTATCACCAGGCTACGTCAATGTATTGCGGTACTGTTTTCGAATTTCGCGCCGCAAACTCTGCCTTTAATGGCGGATTCTATCCGATTCAATTTGTGACATTTTTCTTGCCTGCCACTTATGGGTATGTGTCTCTAGTAAGTATTACAAACTCTTTGGTGCTGCCTTCCACTTAGCGGCAAAAGAAGTTTGATTGAGCAGGCAGTTTACACAATGGTCTACAAAATGGCGAATAAGGATTAATGGAACTAAGTCACAGGCAGTGGTTTTCACTAAAAGATTCCCACACTTACCAGATGAACTCACAGTTCAACAACAAAACATACCTTTTAATTCGGCTGTAAAATATCTCGGCGTTTATCTTCATAGAAGACTGACTTACAGACAACATATAAATTTAATCAGAGACAGAGCTTTTGAACGTTTCATGCTGCTGTATCCTCTTTTCAAAAGTCGCATCTCTCTTAAAGTCAAAGTTTTAATATACTCTTGTCTGATCCGTTCATATATGTTATATGCTTGTGAAATTTGGTCAAATACTCATATACGTCATATTAAAAGACTGGATGGAATACAAAGATCAGTATGCAGGACGATCACGGGAGCAGACTATGATATCAGTAACTCTCAACTATATGAGTCACTAAATATAATGTTATTTAGTGATTATATTGAACATGCCAGAACCAAATTTTTAAACTCTGTAATAACACATCCAAATCCATTGCTCAATAGTTTAGTAATTTCTCGTGTTTAATGAATGAGTGATTTCTTGTAAAACACTTCACTCTTGGTGAAAGTGTTTGAATGTAAATTGTATTTTTATACTGAATCATGTACATCTTGTAAAAGGCATGGGTCCATTTTGCGACCTGGTACTTAAATAAATGTACATTTCTGGGGGGGGGGGGGGAAGGCAGTTTACGCAGCTATAGGATGCGATTCAGCAGGCACTGGTTATAGAAAAGCATTTTTCGTGTCCGTAGTGACATGTTCGCTAGCTTTGTCTGAAATGCAGCCATGAATTGTTACGCAAACCGCACCAGCTTTGCACAATAAGTAATCGCATTGTGGAATCTGCTTTTTATAGGTTTACAGCTGTGGAAAGACATCCCAATTTGTCCGAATATTTATTTTATTACCGGGTAACAATCTCACTGCTGATCTATTCTTCATTTAATTATAAGCAAGGACAGACTTTGGTCGGAAAGATGAACATAGGTCCCGAAGTGCCTTTAATAGTGTGTTGGAGTGATTTCACGTACCTATTGAACTTCCACGTTATTATCACTGAATAAATTAATTTTTTTTATAATTAAATTAGCGAATCTTTCCATATCTTTATGTAATTCCAGTTTTACGTTTTCAGTAAACATAGACCTAATATTATCAAGAATAAAAGGTGATTGTAAAGATACCAAATAAAATTTTAACCAACTAAAATCGGTAATTATTAGAGAAGGAAGAGATAAAAATTAATAAAATAAAGCAAATCAACATTGATAGTGGAGGATTTGCGAGTGCCATTTAGTATTCTAATTTATTTTAAATCCTTTAAAATTATTTTTCGTAGGTCATGTGCAAAGTATGTTGGCTAAATTTTATTCCCGGAAATGCTTGCGCGGCGAATATTTATTTTTGATTGGTATTTGTTGTATAATAAATATTGAATTCCCAGCAACACTTGTGTGGCGACAACAAATTTGATTGGTGCAATATTATGTTGGCTACATTTTATTCCCAGAAATACTTGCGCAGTGATTACAAATTTCATTGGTGCTAGGTATTGTATTCCCAGCAACACTTGCGCGGCGACTAAAAATTTGATTGGTGCAATATATGTTGGGTATATTTTATTCCCAGCGCGGCGATTACAAATTTCATTGGCGCAAGGTCTGTTGGTTACATTCTATACCCAGCAACACCTACGTGTCAAATACTTAATTTGATTGGTACAAGTTTTCTAGGATACATTGAATTCCCAGCAACACTTATGCGGTGACAACAAATTTGATTGGTGCAATATTATGTTGGCTATATTTTTGTCCCGACAACACTTGCGCGGCGATTACAAATTTCATTGGTGCAAGGTTTGTTGGGTATATTTTATTCCCAGCAACACTTGCGCGGCGTCTACAAATTTCATTGGTGCAAGGTTTGTTGGGTACATTTTATTCCCAGCAACACTTGCGCGGCGTTTACAAATTTCATTGGTGCAAGGTTTGTTGGGTATATTTTATTCCCAGCAACACTTGCGCGGCGTCTACAAATTCCATTGGTGCAAGGTTTGTTGGGTATATTTTATTCCCAGCAACACTTGCGCGGAGTCTACAAATTTCATAGTCGACCAGGTTGGCGAGTTGGTATAGCGCTGGCCTTCTATGCCCAAGGTTGCGGGTTCGATCCCGAGCCAGGTCGATGGCATTTAAGTGTGCTTAAATGCGACAGGCTCATGTCAGTAGATTTACTGTCTTGTAAAAGAACTCCTGCGGGACAAAATTCCGGCACATCCGGCGACGCTGATATAACCTTTGCAGTTGCGAGCGTCGTTAAATAAAACATAACATAACATCTACAAATTTCATTCGTGCAAGGTTTGTTGAGTACATTTTATTCCCAGCAACACTTGCGCGTAGTCTACAAATTTCATTCGTGCAAGGTTTGTTGAGTACATTTTATTCCCAGCAACACTTGCGCGGTGTCTACAAATTTCATTGGCGCAAGGTTTGCTGGGTACATTTTATTCCCAGCAACACTTGCGCGGCGATTACAAATTTGTTTGGTGCAAGGTGTATTGGAGTAATACCTTCTGGTCGTAATGTAAGTTGTGTGTCGGCTTTTCTATTTGAGTGTATGAAGCGCGTGCAATAAATTACTTAACTGCGTATTAGTGCTGAATTTTATTTAGTGTAAAGTGTGCATAAAATCCGTTCACTTTTTATTGCATAATATTTTGTAGAACTAATTACAAAACTGTGATATTTTAATGTGAACATAGATTTACATGTTATCATAACCTGTTTGCTTCAACCTTTTGCTATTTTGTGATTTAATAAATTAGAATTTATATTGTGATTTTAATTTTACACATCTCTCTACTTTCGTTACTTGTAGGTAGAAAATTCATCACAGTCCCTTCTATGACATTAGCTGTACGTACGTTTGTATGTTACTTCCTCTGTTAGAAAGGCCTAATATATAAATGCAATTCAATACAAGCCATTATAAAAAGAAAGAAGTAAATAGTGCAATTAAAATTTCATTTAGTGCAGCATGTACATATGTTTTATTAACTTATTTTATATTATGCTACAGGAATACTTATAAAAGTGTGCCTACTTATTTAATGTGAAGAGAATTCACCAAGTTAACGTAACATGTTTGAATCAACGTATAGAGTTCAGAATGAAGGTATATTTTTTAGATTTAATAAAGAAGAATTTGGGATAAAGTTTAGAACTCAGTTACCTTCCTTACTTGCGGGTAGAAAATTCACCAGTCCCTCCTATGAAATGTGCGTATGGTTATATTATCAGCTCTACTAGTAGGTAGTCAATAAATATAAATCAATGCGGCCCAGCATAGAAAGAAATAAATATCATTGAAATAAATGCAAATTGCATGTGCTGGATTCATACATAACATTACACTCAATTATAATGTAGGTATAACTTGCGAATGTAGGTATATAAGGTGAATACACTAAACATAACCTATAATTCCTATATGACATCATAATGTATGTAATGGCAGCGCATTGGAGAACATTAAAAGTAGGCAGAAAGTGTTATATAACTCCTCCTTAATTTGAACTGAATTCATTAAGCATTCTTGATCTTTGTGCTGAAATTTTTATCGGTACCTACGACTAGTTTGTTTGAAAATTTATATTTTCAAATGTTTGCTTTGACTGTGATATAATAAGAATAGGCGCCCAGAGCAAGGTTGTAACCAGAATATCAGAAATTTTTCAAAAATGGGGAAAAAACCCAGAGTGGTGTACATGCTTTTAATTTTATAGAGCGAGGTTGAGAATCAGACGTGTGCTGATATTAATACGAGTAGGTAAAGCATTATCAATCATTATTCAAGAAATGAGGTTTATATTCTTGTTGTGGGCGGCTATTCAATTATTTAGCAATATATTTATTAATGTATTAACACAGTGGTCTGAAATTTCAATAATTGTGCTACCACATTCACATTCGACATAATAACCCTGTAAATCTAGTTTCTTTTTTTCTTTTCGGAGGAGACCCGGAGGCAAGTACCGCAGCCTTAGGCTTATTGTGCAGCTTCTTTATATTGGGATGATTGTTGAAGTCTATTAGGATCGCTCTTCAAGCACATGTTTCACCGCATGGTGTCATTGTATCGATTCAGCCATAGTATCCAGTCCTGACTGGAGACCTGATCCTCCGCCTTCCTGTGATGTTATCCTGCGTTCTCCTTAGATCGATGGCATCTGTTCGCAATTTATGTGTTTGAATCAGCTGCATTCTTGACCATAAGTATAGGCCTATGTCATATTTGATTCCGTGACTCACTAAGGCATCATCTGTCCCAGTCCACTGTAAAACCCCTGCTGGTTCGCTGGATATATGCAGCTCCCGCAGACAGATGCCGCCTATAGGCAGATCTTGGAATCACGTCCGCCATCTTCTGCTGGTAACCTGTAACTATATTGAGATGATTAATTAAGACGAAATGAATCCGAGGTGCAACGCCGATAGTTACTCGGCAATTCTGCTTCGAGTAACTGATGAAAAACCACAAAAAAACCCAACGAGGTAACCTGTCCCGACCAGGATATTGAACCCGGGCTCTCTAGTTTCAAGCCAAGAACGCAGACTATTGCTCCACAGCGGTGGACAAAACAATCTAGTTGCTCAACGCTTTGAGGTTACCGGACCCTATATCAGTACACTACAGTACATCTGTTGCTTAGTCAAGTGTTCGAAAGCACATAAGGCAATTCTCATAAGGAACTAATCCAAGAGATAATGGGGTAGGGTGGCCATGTTCTTTCCCCCCTCCACTGCATACATTGTTGATTAGTTAACAGGTGAAACCAGCGCTGAGATAATTCCTGTGATTTCGTAAGTGAAATTAGATGAATTTATAAGAAATATATATATATTTTTTTGTGAAGATGCAGTTGATCGTATATGCATGGCATAATAAAAGCCAAAACCAAACTAACTTGTCACAGATTCCTATATGCAAGGTGTGTAAGAGTGCGAAAGGATCTACCTCACAGCTAGTTTAGCCCTAGTAACGTATCAGACGAATCACACTTCAGATTGTAGTATCGTAAGAAACGAATAAAAAAATTGAAGTACAGTGTAGGCAAATTGAATTTGTAATGCTTAATTATAATGGATAATTGCGAATATAGAAATGAGGTATGTATAATTAGTAAATATAACTTAACCTGTAATTTCAATATATTAAAATATTCGTACAATGCAACTAAAAATTATTGAATGGTGCATAGCCTAAATGAATGTGTGAAAATTTCTTAATGATGCGTGCTTTATTTAAATTAATTACGAGATTGTGTACTGTAACACTAACGAAAATTATGCGGCATCATTTTATAATTTTTAGTATAAATATTTCTAGCTCTGTTTTGTTAAAATTGTGTATATTATCAAACATCGTATTATTTATAATATAGGGTATTCTCACATAAAAAAGGACCCAATAATTTAAATGTAACAAAATAGATGCAGTAAACAATAATGGTCTGATTATACAAGAGTAGCATCAGTAACGCTCCACCTAGGCCTAATCACATCTTAATTTATATGCCAGTCAATGTTTCCACTTTCAAATGTACATTATTACACATATTTACAGTTTATAACACCAAAACTTTACTTAACCACGTAAAAGTGCGTAATAATTAATCGAAATTTAGATAGGTATACACGTAAAAAACTTTGCCTACATCAACGTAATTTTCACACCAAAATAATATCATATCATAAGTCGCTCTTAAGAGAGCCACGTGGACTGCTTTACGGCCTTTATTATGTAAGGATGGCAGAGATTTGATCCATTGTATTGACAGCAACACTTGCGCGGTGATTACAAATTTGTCTCGTGAACACTATGTTTGATACATTGTATTCACAGCAACACTTGCGCGGTGATTACAAATTTGTCTGGTGAACACTATGTTTGATCCATTGTATTCACAGCAACACTTGCGCGGTGATTACAAATTTGTCTGGTGAACACTATGTTTGATACATTGTATTCACAGCAACACTTGCGCGGTGATTACAAATTTGTCTGGTGAACACTATGTTTGATACATTGTATTCACAGCAACACTTGCGCGGTGATTACAAATTTGTCTGGTGAACGCTATGTTTGATACATTGTATTCACAGCAACACTTGCGCGGTGATTACAAATTTGTCTGGTGAACGCTATGTTTGATACATTGTATTCACAGCAACACTTGCGCGGTGATTACAAATTTGTCTGGTGAACACTATGTTTGATACATTGTATTCACAGCAACACTTGCGCGGTGATTACAAATTTGTCTGGTGAACACTATGTTTGATACATTGTATTCACAGCAACACTTGCGCGGTGATTACAAATTTGTCTGGTGAACGCTATGTTTGATCCATTGTATTCACAGCAACACTTGCGCGGTGATTACAAATTTGTCTGGTGAACGCTATGTTTGATACATTGTATTCACAGCAACACTTGCGCGGTGATTACAAATTTGTCTGGTGAACGCTATGTTTGATCCATTGTATTCACAGCAACACTTGCGCGGTGATTACAAATTTGTCTGGTGAACGCTATGTTTGATACATTGTATTCACAGCAACACTTGCGCGGTGATTACAAATTTGTCTGGTGAACACTATGTTTGATCCATTGTATTCACAGCAACACTTGCGCGGTGATTACAAATTTGTCTGGTGAACGCTATGTTTGATACATTGTATTCACAGCAACACTTGCGCGGTGATTACAAATTTGTCTGGTGAACACTATGTTTGATACATTGTATTCACAGCAACACTTGCGCGGTGATTACAAATTTGTCTGGTGAACACTATGTTTGATACATTGTATTCACAGCAACACTTGCGCGGTGATTACAAATTTGTCTGGTGAACACTATGTTTGATACATTGTATTCACAGCAACACTTGCGCGGTGATTACAAATTTGTCTGGTGAACACTATGTTTGATACATTGTATTCACAGCAACACTTGCGCGGTGATTACAAATTTGTCTGGTGAACACTATGTTTGATACATTGTATTCACAGCAACACTTGCGCGGTGATTACAAATTTGTCTGGTGAACGCTATGTTTGATACATTGTATTCACAGCAACACTTGCGCGGTGATTACAAATTTGTCTGGTGAACACTATGTTTGATACATTGTATTCACAGCAACACTTGCGCGGTGATTACAAATTTGTCTGGTGAACACTATGTTTGATACATTGTATTCACAGCAACACTTGCGCGGTGATTACAAATTTGTCTGGTGAACACTATGTTTGATACATTGTATTCACAGCAACACTTGCGCGGTGATTACAAATTTGTCTGGTGAACACTATGTTTGATACATTGTATTCACAGCAACACTTGCGCGGTGATTACAAATTTGTCTGGTGAACACTATGTTTGATACATTGTATTCACAGCAACACTTGCGCGGTGATTACAAATTTGTCTGGTGAACACTATGTTTGATACATTGTATTCACAGCAACACTTGCGCGGTGATTACAAATTTGTCTGGTGAACACTATGTTTGATACATTGTATTCACAGCAACACTTGCGCGGTGATTACAAATTTGTCTGGTGAACACTATGTTTGATACATTGTATTCACAGCAACACTTGCGCGGTGATTACAAATTTGTCTGGTGAACACTATGTTTGATACATTGTATTCACAGCAACACTTGCGCGGTGATTACAAATTTGTCTGGTGAACACTATGTTTGATACATTGTATTCACAGCAACACTTGCGCGGTGATTACAAATTTGTCTGGTGAACGCTATGTTTGATACATTCAGTTCGCCGGCAGCAGCCGTGCAGTGTACATCGTTCCTAGTGACTAGGAAGCGGAGCGGTTGTTGTGATAAGTTATAGTTCGATAGGTAATAGCAAAATAATGGCAACTAAAATAGTGCGTCAACATACATTGAGAGCAACATTTGACAAAGAACAACAACGACCTACAGCTTTAGATGTGCACCGTTGGATAGACGAAGTATTGAAGATAAAGGATGAAGAACTACAAACCATTCAGCTTGTTGGTAAGCAAAATGCAGCATATTTAAAATTTACATCCTCTGCAAATTACGAACGCTACGTACAGAGACATACCGGTACATCAGTAGTGGAATTACTTAATGGTGCTACGACGACAGTGACAATCACACCAGCTGAAGATGATTATGTTTCCGTCCGGGTTTTAAATATTCCACCAGAAGTTCCCAATGATAGGATCCGTAATACTTTACAAAATTTTGGGAAAGTGCTTCAAATAGAAAATGAAAAATGGTCTCATAGATATCGATACAAAATAGATACTGGCATACGAGTAGTGCAAATGGTGATCAAACAATCTATTCCCACGAATCTAACAATTGCCAATTATGAAGCGTATATCACTTACCCTGGGCAAGAACAAACTTGTTTCTTGTGTGGTAGTTCTAGTCATTTGCGGCATACTTGCCCTAACAGAAGTGTCAAAATGCCGATAAACACTGTACGTCGTACGCGACTGACATTTAGTGACGTACTCCAGACACATGCTAATGTAACTACTGATGTGAGTGAAGATGGCATCCCACCTGAAATATGTGATGTACCTGGGCCATCTAACATGTCTACAAGATTAGTGAACGCTGATAATCAAAATAAACCAGTGAAAACAAACATCGAAAATGAATTGCATGCAGTTACAGACAAACCAGTAGGCAAAGAGGTTACAAATAGAGTCATCACAACATATGACGTGGATAAAACGCAGAAAGATAATGGGACTGTAACTCAACCAATACCTGATTCGGACACTGATTCAGCTGAAGAACTTCCTTCAGCTGATATGCATGGAAAGCAGAAGACAGAGGACACGAGAGGAACAGAAAAGCAAATGGGAACCAAGTTGAATAACTCTGCCATAGGAAAGATGCCTAAGAAGAAACAAGACAACAGTGCTTCAACAGCTAACACAATGAAAGAGTCCGGTGATTTGAGCAATTCTCCTGACAATATTCAAAACATCAGTAGCCTACAATCTGGTTCGATACCAACATCCACCTCGAAGAACCTGCAGCATACGGAGGATTGGTATCAACAAATGGAGCAGGATGACACGACTAACACACAGTTTGAAGACAAAGGTCAGCAAAATGTAAAGAAAACAATTACTGTTACCAGACACCGTTCACATCCTTATAAGGGGGAAGGTAGTAAATTGGGGTTCCCCTTGTTAAAACACAATGAGTAATTTAACTGTTAATATATCATGTTAAGATTTTGCCCGATGTTGTATTTACCGTATTTAAGAATTTAATAGATTCAATCTATGTACAATAGATGTCAAATTAAGTTTTGTATATTAAATACAAAAGAGTAGAGATATTATAGATTATTGTTATAATATTGTATATATTTTTTTATATAAGAATATGTTACTTGCTATTATTACTTTACAAATGTCACTTGTAGCTATAGTCGGAACACTAAATTTTCACGGAAATTCTTCGCCTGTTAAAATGAAATTGCTGAATATTTTCTTACGAACAAATGATGTTGATGTGCTCTTCCTCCAGGAAGTTAAAACAAATGATTTCTCAGAGATCTATGGTTATACAGCTTATGTCAATGTTGGGTCAGAATCTTTAGGCACTGCTATTTTAACGAGGAACGGGATTGATCTTCACTCTGTTGAAAAACTTCCATCAGGGAAAGGTATCAGTGGTATGTATAAAGACTATATGTTTTTAAATTTATATGCACCTTCGGGGTCTAATAAAAGGAAGGCTCGTAACTTGTTCTTTGCCCAAGATGTGCCATATCTTCTTCGGTCCCTACCAAAATTTCTAATCATGGGTGGAGACTATAATTGTGTTTTAAGAGCAGTAGATACGACAGGGCATTTTCTTCCCAGTAATAGTTTACAGACATTAGTTACCGACTTTAAACTTTCAGACGCTTGGATATTAAAAAACAATACGGTTCAATATACTTTTTTCACTGGGAATTCGGCCTCTAGATTAGACAGAATGTATGTAACACCGTTATTAACATCGCACATTAGTTCCATAGAAACGGTTCCGGTTCCTATTTCCGACCACTCTGCTGTGTTATTACGTATTCGTTTAGATGTTCCTTGTCCTGTATTTGGAAGGTCATATTGGAAGCTAAATGTTTCCTGCCTTAGTGATAAATCACTACAACAAAACTTTATAGAACAATGGCATCAATGGCTGACAAGGCAAACTAAATATGATGACTTAGTGGATTGGTGGGAATTTTATGTTAAACCAAAGATTCGTACATTTTTCAAACAATATACCTACCTTAAGCATCAGGATGAGGAAAGACTGATTAATTTTTATTATCGTTGTATATTAGAAGTTCAAAGTAATTATATACCTACTCCTGAGAGTAAGAAAATGATATCCAGATGTCAAGCTAAGATATTGTCTATTTATCGAAAACGTATGCAGGGCCTTATGGTTAGGAGTAGGGAAACGAATTGCACTAACAATGAAAGAAGTAACTTATATTTTCTGTCCAAAGTAGTCAAACGACGTCAACAAAACACGATTCTTGCGATAGCAAATGGAGCAGGCCGGATTGTTACAAATAAATCTGAAATATGTAAAGCAGTGAGAGAACATTATAATGACATTTTTGTAGAACATAAACAGTTAAATGGGTCTATTTCTATCTTCAAGCTACCGGCACAAAAACAGATTTCAGAAACTGAGAATAAAAAATTAGAAAGTTCTGTAACACAAAAGGAAATTTTTATAGCTTTACAGCAAGGGAAAAGATCTAAAACACCAGGAGAGGATGGGATAACCCATGAGTTTTATGCGGTTTTTTGGGAGTGTATAGGACCCACCCTGACAAAAATATTCAATCAAATGTTATGTAAAAAAAAAAACTAGGTCCTTCTCAAAGACGTGGAATTATAGTACTTATTCACAAAGGAGGGGATAAAACGGAAATTAATAATTATAGACCGATATCCTTGTTAAATTATGATTACAAACTACTTGCAAGGGTTTTAACAAATAGAATTAAACCTATGCTTTCGGATATAATACACCCCTCTCAAAATTGTGCAGTATCTGGGAGATCAATATTTAACGTAGTATGTCAATTAAGAGACGTTGTAGCAGCTAGCCTACATGGTAAATCCCAAGGATATGTCGTTTCTTTAGATTTCCAACGTGCCTTTGACTGTGTTAGTCACAAGTATCTATTTGAAGTCTTAGCTTGGCATGAGCTCAATCCAACATTTATTGGCTATTTGAAATGTCTATATACTGATATCAGTGCTGTTATACAAATTAATGGGTTTCTTACTGCTGCTTTACCTATTACAAGATCTATTCGACAAGGATGCCCGGCTTCTATGATTCTATTTGCTCTTGCACTAAATCCGCTCCTATATTTATTACATGAAAAACTTTCAGGATATAGGATCGGAAATTCTAGGCTAGTAGCGACAGCGTATGCTGATGATGTAAGTGTAATTATTAATAATGAAGAGGATAAAGCTCAATTGGAGAAAGTATTGAAACCCTTTGCAGCAGTATCAGGGTTAGAAATCAATAAAAGGAAATCGACTGCCTTGCCCATAGGGGTGTGGACAGAGGAACCAAGTTTTGAAAATATAAAAATTGTTGATCAACAAAAAATACTCGGTATATATTTTCATCGCCTTCCCAATACTATGCAGAGTATAAATTGGAGTAAGGTTGTCCAAAAAATAAAAAGACTTACACAGATATATAAATGGAGGGATTTCTGTCTTTATGAAAGAGTATGGTTTATTCATACTTTTATTTTATCTGCCTCATGGTATTTGGCACAAGTATTTCCAATTATGGTGAGTCATAGCAGACAAATCACAAGTGTCATGTTATGGTATTTATGGAAAGGATGTATATTTAAAGTACCACTATCCACCTTGTATCGTGCTACTGACGAAGGTGGGTTAGGGTTATGGAATGTAACTAAAAAATGTACAACGTTATTTCTTCATCGAAATCATATTCTTCAAAATAATACAGATACAATATCAGCGGTGTGGTTTCAACAATGGAGACAAAAGGTCGACCTTAGGAATCCACCCGATTTACGAAACATACCTTCCATGTTAAAATATTTAAGATTATACATGCAGGAAGGGAGTTACATAAATACGTTGGATGTGGGAAATACTTGTCCTACAAAAAGGGAAATCTATGGACACCTACAGCAATATGGGGAGTTGGTAACAATGCGGGTAGTCAACATCCTTCCGGTAGGAGTTAATCTAGTGCAATTGTGGGAAAATATCACGATTAAAATACTAGATGCGCCGGTCAAATCATCGTGGTACTTAGTTATTCACGATTTAATAGCCACCAGATACAGGCGTTATAGGATAAAATTATTAAATGATACAAATTGTGAGTTTTGTGGTGAACCTGAAACGTTGACTCACATTTTTGGACGATGCACCAGAACACATGCTATTTGGCAAAGTATGGAATACTATTTACAGGGATTGAAAATTGATCGATACCCGTGGTTTAGTCCTTATATACTAACGAGGCCAGATTTTAAAGTAGTCTCTAAGTTTAAACAGGACGCTTGTATTTGGATTCTTGGAAACACGGTGCATTATATTTTACAAAATGAAATATGTGATTGTGATGGCTATGAATTGTACATGAAATATAAAAAGAGTCAAATACGAGTGAGCAGGAACAATGCAAGAATTATACACTATCTTTGCTGTATATAGAGAGGGGGGGAAGAAAAGTACCAACAAACTTGTATCATAGTATTAGTTTGTATGTAAATACCTATGTATATGATGTAACATAGTGTGTAAAAAAAAAAAATAAAAAAAAATAACACTGGACTAGTGTGTGCACTAAAACTAATTAATAATTAATTTTATACAGAATTGTTAAATGGATATTTTGTAAATTAACCTATAGTATTTTAATAAAGTGGTTTTCAATAGCAAAAAAAAAAAAAAAAAGAAAAAAAAACACACCGACCGTACGGTGTAGCCCTTCGGCCACAGTTACAGAAAAAAAAATAAAAAAAAAAATAAAAAAAAATTGTATTCACAGCAACACTTGCGCGGTGATTACAAATTTGTCTGGTGAACACTATGTTTGATACATTGTATTGACAGCAACACTTGCGCGGTGATTACAAATTTGTCTGGTGAACACTATGTTTGATACATTGTATTCACAGCAGCACTTGCGCGCTGATTACAAATTTGTCTGGTGAACACTATGTTTGATACATTGTATTCACAGCAACACTTGCGCGGTGATTACAAATTTGTCTGGTGAACACTATGTTTGATACATTGTATTCACAGCAACACTTGCGCGGTGATTACAAATTTGTCTGGTGAACACTATGTTTGATACATTGTATTCACAGCAACACTTGCGCGGTGATTACAAAT